>NC_141940.1:106149923-106449923 GCF_057802395.1 Ceratotherium simum simum | reverse complement strand
CTGGGCTAACATCCGTGCCCGTCTTCCTCTACTTTATACGGGATACCGCCATAGCGTGGCTTGACAAGTGGTGCGTGGGTGCGCGCCCGGGATCCGAACCTGCGAACCCCAGGCCGCCGCAGTGGAGTGCATGCACTTAACTGCTTACACCACCAGGCTGGCCCTTACTATCTCTACTTTTAATACACTTTTTGCATCTCAGAAAATTTGAAACATGAAAAAAGATTAGATGTTTCAAAAACGGACATAACCTTATCAACTATGTACACAGAAGGGGAATAAAATGCGTATACAGAACAATGGTTATAACATGAAAATATCCTCTAAAGATGAACTCTTTCCTTTCTTTCTTCTCAAGGCCTTTTGCTCCACCTCCTCTAACCCACCGAATAAATGTGGTCCTGTGTTGCTCCTGGTGTCCATTCTAGCGGTGGCCTAAAGATTCCATTTCCCAAAGTCACACCAGAATACATTTAAGATTTTTTTTTAAACAAAAGATCACTTAATAAGAGCTGTGATTTATAACTCTACTTTTAAATCAAATGTCAGCAACCTCTTTAGATCTAGAAGCCTAGATGTAGCAAAATCAGAATCTGAAGTTGTCTTCTAGAAGGTTGAGGGAAAAATGGAGAGTTTTTTTTATACTATATGCACTAAGCCTTTTATACATGACCAGTACATCTCTCAAAACATCGGGCTCTCCCTGCTGGCCAGAGTCAGTACATTGTTCGTTCACCAGCTCTCCAGACCTGGTAGCAGGCCTACCACCCACCATCTGGCTGCTGACCTCTCCCTTGGCCTTGTCCGGGACTCCACTCACCTGCCGGATCAGCAAGGCCTTGCTCCATCGTGGTCAGCACCAGGTGGTATCTGCTTCACTTGGGACACAGCGGTTGAGCCGAGTCGCAGGATGTGCTTGTCTCCATGAGGCAGAGCCCACGTCCACGAAGGTGGCTTCTCGTGCCTCTGGGCATTCTGGCCTCCTGCAGCTTCTCTGCCCCACTGTAGAAGTCAAATGGCAGGCCCCAGTCGGGACGCAGGTTGGCCAGGAACCGGGAGGCTGCCACCGCTGCAGTCAGGTCACTGACACAGGTCATTGCTGCCTCTGGGCTTGGCAGGTCCCCAGCACTTGAGCAGACCGCCAAGAAGCCCCGGTTGCCAGAGCGTGGGAAGGCTGGTGAATGCAAAGGCTTCCGGAACCCTAGTGGGTGGGCACGCGCGTGATCGGAAGAGCTCCCCGGGGCACCAGCTCAAAGGACGGAAGCGGCAGGAAAGACCCCCGGGTCAGTAGCGCGAGATCCGTACCGTGGCTGGAAGGTCGCGAGATCCGCGCCACGGCTGGAAGGTCACGAGATCGACACCACGGCTAGAAGGTCCTTTTGTTTCCACAGCATTCCAGCAGGTAAATGGCAGGAAGGGCCTGGGTTCCACAGCGGGCGAGCTTGGTGGTGGCCTGAAGGACCCCCTAGGTCCTCACCACATGGGTCATACGGTGACTGAAAGGGCAGCGAGGTCCGGAGCTCAAGGGTGGGTGGTGACTGGATAGGACCCCAGGGCATCAGTGTGTGGCACGGATGGTTGCTGATAGTGCCCTAGGTTCCATACCTCGAGGGCAGGTCGGTGACTGGAAGGAACCCCGGGCATCAGCGCGCAGGAAGGATGGTGGACGAAAGGAAAAGCCTTTGGTTCCCCAGAACACGGGCAGGCCAGTGGCTGGTAGCCAGAAGTGCCCTAGTGTCCCAGGGTAGGGTGCAAGGTGACTCGAAGGGCCCTCGTTTTCCCAGCAAACAGGCAAACTGGTGACTGGAAAGTCCTGTCCAGGAAAAAAAAAAAAAAGCATGTCTGGAAATTAGTCAGGAATGAATTTATTGAGTGACTACTGCAGTAGAGGGAGAGGGACTGTTGCACTAGGGAGATGTTTAGAGCCAAAGCCAGAAACAATTTAGGGCAGGGGTGGGTGAGGGAAGTTTTTATATGCAAGACCATGGGATAGGTGGCTATGGAAGGAGAATGCTAAAAACTGCTAGCGGGAGGGCTTGCAACTTAACTTTATCAAATATTGCAATAAGGGCAAGATTGAGGCAGGAAATGTTTATTTGTGCTTAAGCTCCTGAGTCAGAAAGGTTTAAGCCTAAGATGAGCAAACCAGTTATAGTGCAGGAAGTTCACACAAAATTTAGGGCCAGCTGTCCTGGTCAAGCCAGTCTAAAGCTATGTCAAGCACAAAGCTGATCAATCTTGTCAGTCCCTTCTCTTGAACTCTGTCTGTTCAAAACAGTCTCAGTGATACTGTCCTTGAACAACTGAGCCATAAGGGGAATCTGAAGTAGGGGATGGCTAAGTAAATTCATCTTCAGGGTCGGTGTTTTCTCCGTGTTGTTTTCCCTGGAGGACCAGTTGAGCCATCTGTTGGACCAGCTGGCCGAGGTCAGTTGTTTTAGGGTCCTACAGATCAGGCATCTGCAAAGAGCAATGCCCCAAATGCAAAAGATAAATATTATTATAAAGTAAAGAACCAGGAGTTGAACCCTAAGGGTATCCAGTCCAGCGAATTTCAAGAAGTCAGTGGATGAAAATCTTTCGATTATGCAGCACTGCTCATTGAGTTTTTGATGGTCTTGGTGATGTTGTTGACAGTCTTTGTTACCTCTCTCATAAGGGCATGCATTGCTTGAGCATTTCACGAGACTTCCTTAGTGACCCAGACACTTGTCCGGGAAGAAATAGGCCCATACATAGTCCGCTGCGGTGATGAATCCTTCAAGGTATATATCCAGTTGGTCAGGCTTGAGCTCAACAGTGCTCCTTCAGATCCTGGAGAAAGGGCCAGCTATGAGGCCATCTAGAGTCCCTATAAGGATCTGGTACTCAGGTTTTAGTTCTTTGTGATGCCAAGGTAAGAATTAAGGAGAAAAATTGGAAATGATAGTTTGGACGGATGTAGCCAGACACTAAAAGAAACTGGAGAAATGAAAAATTTGGTACAGGTTGACAATTTGGGCAAGGTAATTCCCAATTGCTGTTTAAAGACAATGAACAGGACCAGAATCTGATAACCCAGAAGGATGTACTATAGTTTTTATTGAAACATAATTTAAAATTTTTTTTACAAATCTCAATTTATTTATTCTTTCAGTTTTATTGAGACATAACCGACATACAGCACTGTATAAGTTTAAGGTATACAGCATAATGACTTGATTTACATATCTTGTGAAATGATTACCACAATGAATTTAGTTAACATCCATCATCTCATATAGATACAAAAAAAAAAGAAAAAAAATGTTTTCTTCCTTGTGATGAGAACTTTTAGTATCTACTCTTAGAAACTTTCAAATATACCATACAACAGTGTTAACTATAGTCATCGCGTTGTACAGTACATCCCCAGAACTTACTTATCTTATAACTGGAAGTTTGTACCTTTTGACCACCTTCCTCCAATTCCCTCACCCCTGGCCCTGCCTTTGGTAACCTCAAATCTGATCTATTTTTCTACGAGATCATTCAGTATTTGTCTTTCTCCTTCTGACTTATTTCGCTGAGCATAATGCCCTCAAGGTCCATCTATGTTGTTGCAAATGGCAGGATTTCCTTCCTTTTTATGGCTGAATAGAATTCCATTGTGTATATATATATATATACACACATCACATTTATATATATATATATATACACACACACATCACATTTATATATATATATACACACATCACATTTATATATATATATATACACACACATCACATTTATTTATATATATATATATATATATATATATATATCACATTTTCTTTATCCATTCATCTGTTGATGAACACTTAGGTTGTTTCCATGTCTTGGCTATTGTAAATAATGCTGCAATGAACATGGGGGCGCAGATATCTCTTCGACATAGTGATCTCATTTCCTTCAGATATATACCCGGAAGTGGAATTGCTGGATCACATCGTAGTTCTATTTTTAATTTTTTGAGGAACCTCCGTACTGTTTTCCATTGTGGCTGTACCAATTTACGATTCCACCAACAGTATACAAGGGTTTGCTTTTCTCCACATCCTTGCTAGCGTTTGTTATCTCCTGTCTTTTTGATGATAGCCATTCTAACAGGTGTGAGGTGATAGCTCATTGTGGTTTTTATTTGCATTTCCCTGAAGATTAGTGATGTTGAGCACCTTTTCAAAACATAATTTTTTGGGGGGCCGGCCCTGTGGCTTAGCGGTTAAGTGCATGCGCTCCACTACTGGCGGCCCGGGTTCAGATCCCGGAGGCGCACCGAGGCACCACTTCTCCGGCCATGCTGCGGCCGCGTCCCACATACAGCAACTAGAAGGATGTGAAACTATGACATACAACTATCCACTGGGGCTTTGGGGGAAAAAAAAAGAAGAGGAGGATTGGCAATAAATGTTAGCTCAGAGCCGGTCTTCCTTAGCAAAAAAAAAAAAAAAAGAGGAGGATTAGCATGGATGTTAGCTCAGGGCTGATCTTCCTCACAAAAAAAACATATTTTTTTTGTACAGTCACCCCTGTCCCCTTTTGAGCAACAATAATTTCAAAGAAATATTATTCTGGATCACAAAATAATACTAGTCTCATTAGAGTTGGCCTGATTATTTACATAGATGCAGCAAGAATGATTTTCTATATAAGCCTTTTTAAGTTTGCTTTGCTGGAAGTTTTCACAAGGAATCTCAGACTGGAATTTTAAAAGCCTCTTGAGGCTAGGAAGCCAAGCCAAGGATTTGCCATCACATTTTTTCTGCAGTACCTATAGATTTGGGTGAATCCCTCTTTTCCTGAGGTCACCAAAATATCCCAAGATTCCTTGGCCTGCCAGGAAGTGATTTTCCTTACTTACTTGTAAGGCTAGAAACCTAGTAAGCGAGGTATCAGGCCGGTTTTCCCAAGAGGGCTTGGTAAGCATTCGCTCCATCAAGTCAACCTTAGCTCCTTAAAAGTGTCTAATTGTATCTCATTAAATGAATTTTATTCTCAAATATGACATTCCAGATAAAGCCTTGGTTGCATAACCAATTTTCCAATTACATTCTGTTAACAAGGAGGATGGACTTATTGAATCTATGCAAATAACTATATTGCCACAAAAGTAAGAATATTCAATAAGAGTTTCTGAATTATAGAGGGATCAGGCAGGGAGAGAAAGATAAATGTTTCATTTCTTTTTACAAAAGCATAGTCTACTAAATTGTTATGAGTTAGAGATAGCTTACATGTAGAAAATAGAACATTAAAGTACCAGCAATATTCTGAACAAAACCTATAATCATCTTTCATCAGTTCATTCAGTCCTATGTAATTAATTCTTGTTCCACTTGATTTTGGGTTACCAGTCTCATGAACCCATCTGTTTTTCCACTAGAGTTCTGGAAATCCTGACTCTGGCCCCTGGTATTGTTTCAAAGTTGTTTTAAGTGATACCATCAGAAGCCTGTGCCCAAGAATACCCAGCTGGCATAGTCCTTTTCCAAGGGTCTCTGAGACAGTCCTTTGTTGAAGACAAGCATTCTGGCCTGTGGCTGATGGCAAGTGCTTTCAGGGGAGCATGAGAGTAAAACAAAAACTATATGTACATGACAAAAGACATAAAACGGCTGTGGTTAACTTATTACTGATAATTTTCAAAATGAAAGATCTAATGACAGTTCATTATAGAAATAATGTGATTAGCCAGGAAATTTGGTTGTTTTGTGGCATGCAAAATACAAGTCAATCCCCAAAAGTTTTAGACAAGTTATCTATAAACATAACAATTAGCCCTATTTTCAAAGAGTGGATATCTAATTTATAAAAATGGATGAACATAATATTTCAAGTTAAAAAATCTTCAGATATAACTTAATAATCCTGAGATATAATATACCATGAATACATCAAGCATTGTAAATGTATCAAAATATATCATATACCAAATGTAAAAGGTACCAAAAATATATCAAGAATATCAAGTCTGGAGTAGGCCCTAAACATCTGGATATTAATAAGACTCCATAGGTAAGTGATTGAATTCACAATTGAAAACCACTAGCCTAGAACATACTGGATTCAATTTTAAGAAGTAAAATTGTGACCAAGTTAACGTTTTAACAAGTAGCTGAAATTATCACTAATAACATTATACTCTTGTTGTCTAATATCAAGAAAAACAGTGCCAGGAGTCTGATAAATGGAAACATTGATGGTAGCAAGGGCATTGATAGATCTCTAGAAACTTCATATAATTTCTTAAATATTTATATTGATAACATTTTACCCATACATATTTAACCTAGAGAGGGCCAAGTGTCTCTTCTGATTTGACAACGCTTCCCATGTAACTCAAAACATATCAAATAAGCCTAATTATTTCTAGCAACTCTCTTTTTGAAAGGTGAAAGAACAAATCCTTTGTGATTTTCCAGGGGCCTTCTGGGAAATGCAAAGATAGTTTTAGGGGCAAAAGATAACATTTAGGATTCGGTTCGAAGAAGATAAAATGTCAAAATTTGTCAGGAAGTTTGAACACTTAATTAAATGGGATCATGGGTCAGTGAAAAACAATACTTGGCTACCTATTTAATCCAAGTGACAATGAAAGATTTTAAAAGGAAATATTGGAAGTAACATGATTGTAAAAAAACCTTAGGTCTGTTAAAAGTGAGAACACTTTATTTTCTTAAATAATCAAGGACATGGTAAAGTCAACATAAGGCACAGGAAATTATTCTAAGGCATAGCCTATTTGCCTTCAAAGCAGATTACCAGAAAAAAAAAGAAAAACCTTTTACAACCTCTTTACTAAGAGCAGACCAATATGATCTAAGACGATTATGTCAGTCATTTTAACAGAAAAACAAATTCTAGTTTTGCATCAGTATAATATTTGATACTAAAGCTCTTTTAAAAATCTTATAAATAAATTTTTCAACCTTAGCTAGCTTGGACCACAACATTCCCTGCCCATGAACCTTTTACAATTTTTTATATCCTTTCCTGTTTTGTCTTACCCTTTTTCTTTTTCGTTCTGTAACAAGCAGTTCTTTTACTTGAGGATAAAGCTATTCTCTTTTCCTTAATAAAAAACATATTCTGCATACCTTGCATACAAAATATCTATTATAAGTGTTAACAATTGGTAACTTCTATTATACACAGAAAACTTGGAAATGGATAATTGTGAACTGTCTGTCATACACTAGCATTTTATTGCAGACTAGCAAAGCTTACAGATACATATCTCACAACTTTTTATAGTTATATAAAGGATATAGTACTATATCCTCATGGTACAATTTCTCAAATTGGAAAAAAATTAACTTGTTCATTAATAAATCTAAATATATATACCCATAAAATTATGCCCAGTAATTCATATTTAAGTAATTTATCTCATTCATAATGATCTAGGTATTTAATGAATATCTATTAATTAACATAATTTAGCATAAGTCTAAGGTTTTCAGTTACCTAAAGATCTTTGAAACTATCTTTTTTAAAAACAGCTTTATTGAGTTATAATTCACATACCATACAACTCATCTCCTTAAGTGCACAATTCATTGGTTTTTGATATAGTACATTATTAATTTTAAAAAATTATGATAAAATTAACAAAATTTTCCTTTTAACCATTTTTAAATGTACATTTCAGTCGCATTAAGTACACTTCACAATATTGTGCAGCCATCCCCACCATCCATTTCCAGAACTTTTTCATCGTCTCAAATAAAAACTCTGTACCTATTAAACAATAACCCCCCATTCCCCTCTCCTTCCAGCCCCTGGTAACCTCTATTGTGCTTTCTGTCTCTGTGAATTTATCTATTGCAGGTACCTCATATAAGTGGAATCATACAATATGTGTCCTTTTGTGTCTAGTTTATTTCACTCAGCACAATGTTTTCAAGATTCATCCATGTTGTGGCATGTATCAGAACTTCATTCCTTGTTAAGGCTGAATGATATTTCATTATATTTATATACCATATTTTGTTTATCTGTTGATCTGTTGATGAACACTTGGGTTGTTTCCACCTTTTGGCTATTGTGAATAATACTGCCAACAACACTGGCATACAAGTACCTGTTTGAGTACCTGCTTTCAATTCCTTTGGGTATACACCTTGGAGTGGATTTATGGGGATATATGTTAATTCTATGTGTAGTTTTTTTTGAGGTACCTCCAAACTGTTTTCCATAGCGACTACATCATTTTACATTCTTACCAGCAATGTATGAGGGTTCCAATTTCTCCACATAGTCTCCAACACTTATTTTCTGTTTTTTTGTTGTTGTTGTTGTTGTTATAGCCCTCTTGGTGGGTGTGAAGTGGTATATCATTATGGTTTTGATTTGCATTTCCCTAGGGACTAATTATGTTACACGTCTTTTCATGTGCTTATTGGCCATTTGTATATCTTTGGAGAAATGTCTAGTTGAGTTCTTTACCCATTTTTTAATTGGGTTGTATTTTTGTTGTGGAGTTCTAGATGTTCTTTATATATTCTAGATATTAAACCTTATCTGATATATGATTTCCAAATATTTTCTTCCATTCTGTAGGTTGTCTTTTCACCTTCTTGATAATGTACTTTGATGCACCAAAATTTTTAATTTTTATGAAGTCCACTATCTATTTTTTTTCTTTTATTGTTTATGCTTTTGGTGTCGTATATAAGAATCCATTGCCAAATCCAAGGTCATGAAAATTTACTCCTGTTTTCTTCTGAGTTTTATGGTTTTAGCATTTATATTTAAGTTGTTGCTCCATTTTGAGTTAATTTGTGTATGTGATGAGAAGTAGGAGTCCGACTTCATTCTTTTTAACGTGGAAATCCAGTCCTGCTAGTCACCATCTGTTGAAGAGACTATTCTTTCCCCATCGAATGGACTTGCCACCCTTGTCAAAAAGCGATTGACCATATATGTGTGGGCTTATTTTTGAGCTCTTAATTCTATTCCATTGGTCAGTATTTCTATCCTTATGCCAGTACCACACTGTTTTGATTACCATAGATTTGTAGTAAGTTTTGAAATTGGGAAGTATGAGTCCTACAACTTTATCTTTCTCAAGATTGTTTTGGTTATCTGGAGTTGCTTGGGTTCCATATGAATTTGAGATTTGGCTTTTTCACTTCTGCCAAAAAATACTGTTGGAGTATTGATGGGGATTGCATTGAATCTGTAGATTGCTTTGGGTAGTATTGACATTTTGACAATATTAAGTCTTCCTATCCATAAGCATGGGATATCTTTCCATTTATTTAGGTTGTCCTTAATTTTTTTTCAGAAATGTTTTATATTTTCCAGTGTATAATTCTTTTACCTCCTTGGTTAAATTGATTCCCAGGTATTTTATTCTTTTAGATGCTATTATAAATGAAATTGCTTTCTTAATTTCCTCTTCTGATTTTTCATTCATGGTGTATAGAAATATAAGTGAATTTTGTGTGTTGATCTTGTACCCTGCAACTTTGCTGAATTTTTTATTAACTATAATAGTTTTCTTGTAGATTCTTTAGAATTTTCTATATATGGGATCTTGTCATCTATGAATAGAGATAATTTTACTTCTTCATTTCCAATTTGGATGTCTTTTATTTATTTTTCTTGTCTAATTTCTCTGGCTAGAAATTCTAGTACAATGTTAAATAGCAGAGGTGAAAGTCAGGATCCCTGTCTTTTTCTTGATTA
Organism: Ceratotherium simum simum; assembly: GCF_057802395.1. Classification (NCBI taxonomy): domain Eukaryota; kingdom Metazoa; phylum Chordata; class Mammalia; order Perissodactyla; family Rhinocerotidae; genus Ceratotherium; species Ceratotherium simum. Next base: position 106,440,227 of record NC_141940.1, on the reverse strand, counting down.
TAGGAGGAAAGTTTTCAGTCTTTCACCATTGAGTCTTACGTTAGCTGTGGGTTTTTCATACATGCTTTTTATCATGTTGAGGAAGTTCCCTTCTATTCCTAGTTTTCTGAGAGTTCTTATCATGAAAGGGTGTCAGACTTTTTCAAATACCTTTTCAGTGTCAAATGAGATGATCATGTATTTTCTCCCCTTGGTTCTATTAGTGTGATGTATTATGTTGATTGATTTTCTTATGTTGAACCACCTTTACATTCCTGGGTTAAATACCACTTCATCATGGTGTATAATCCTTTTAATGTGCTGTTGTATGTGCTTTGCTAGTATTTTGTTGAAGTTTTTCGCATCTGTATTCATAAGGGATATTGATCTATAATTTACTTTTCTTGTGATGCTTTTATTTGACTTTGGTATCAAGGTAATGACAGCTTCAAAGAATGAGTTAGGAGGTGTTCCCTCTTCTATTTTTTGGAAAAGTTTGAGTAAGATTGGTGTTAAATCTTTAAATCCTTGGTGGTATTCACTGGTGAAGCCATCTGGTCCTGGACTTCGCTTTGTTGGGAGATTTTTGATTACTGACTCAATCTCTTTATGTGTTATAAGTCTGTCAAGATTTCTATCTTTTTCTTGAGTCAATTTAGACAACTTATGTGTTTCTAGGAATTTGTGCATTTTTAATAGGCTATTTAATTTATTGGCATACAATTATTCATAGTATTCTATTATAACCCATTTTTTTCTTCAGAGGTCATTACTAATGTTTCCATTTTCGTTTCTGATTTTAGTTCTTTGCATCTTATCTCCTTTTTCTTTGTCAGTCTAGCTAAAGGATTGTCAATTTTGCTAATCTTTTTAAAGAATCAACTTTTGGTTTCATTGATTCTCTCTATTGTTTTTCTAGTCTCTATTCATTTATTTCCACTTCTTCCTTCTGCTAGCCTTTGTTTTAGTTTGTTTTTCTTTTTCTAATTCCTCAAGGTGTAAAGTTAGGTTTTTATTTCTTATTTCTTCTTTGATAAATTATTACTTTATTTTTAGAGCAGGTTTAGATTTACAGATAAATTGAGCAGAAAGCACAGAGTGTTCTCATATACCCCTTCTCCCCCTACCCCTGCATGCGGTTTCCCCTATTATTAACATCTTGCCTTAGTGTTGTACAATTGTTATCACTGATGAATCAGTATTGATATATTATTATTAACTAAAGTCCATAATTTACATTAGGGTTCACTCTTGGTGTTGTACATTATATGACATTTCACAAATATATAATGCCGTGTATCCAACATTACAGTATCATACAGAATAGTTTCACTGCCCTAAAAAGGTGCCCCTTTCCTCTACCTATTCATCCCTCCCTCCCTTCCACTGAACCTCTGGCAACCACTAATCTTTTCACTGTCTCCATATTTTTGCCTTTTTAAGAATGTCATAGTTGGTATCATATAGTATATAGCCTTCTTTCTCTTAGTAATATGCATTTAAGGTTCATCCATGTCTTTTCAGGACTTGATAACATTTATTTTTATTGCAAAATAAAATTCCATTGTATGGATGTACCACAGTTTGTTATTCATTCATCTATTAAAGGACATTTTGGTTGTTTTCAAGTTTTAGCAATTGTGAATAAATCTGCTCAATATTTGTGTGTAAGTTTTTTGTGGATGTAAGTTTTCAACATATCTGAGTAAATACCAAGGAGTGCAATTGCTGGATTGTATGGTAAGAGTATGTTTAGTTTTGTAGGAAACTGCCAAACTGACTTCCAAAGTGACTGTATCATTTTGCACTCCTACCAGCAATGAATGAGAGTTCCTGTTGCTTTGCATCCTCCCCAGCATTTGGTGATGTCAATGTTTTGGATTTTAGACATCGTAATAAGTGTGTCATTGTATCTTGTTTGAATTTGCAATTTCATAATGACATATGATGGTGAGCATATTTCATATGTTTATTAGCCATATGTATATCTTCTTTGGTGAAGTGTCTATTTATATCTTTTACCTATATATATATATATATATATATATATATTTTTTTTTTTTTGGTGACAAAGATTGGCCCTAGGCTAACATCTGTTGCCAGTCTTCCTCTTTTTGCTTGAGGAAGATTGTCCCTGAACTAACATCTGTGCCAGTCTTCCTCTATTTTGTATGTGGGATGCCGCCACAGCATGGTTTGATGAGCGGTGTGTAGGTCTGCACCTGTTATCCAAACCCACAAACCCAACCACTGGGCTGGCCCCTCTTTTACCTATTTTTTTAATTGGGTTGTTTGTTTTCTTCATGTTGAGTTTTAAGAGTTTCTATGTTTTGGATAACCTCCTTTATCAGATATGTGTTTTGCAAAGATTTTCTCCCAATCAGGCTTGTCTTTTCATTCTCTTAATAGTGTCTTTTGTAGAGCAGAAGTTTTTAATTTTAATGAAGTCCAGCTAATCAATTATTTATTTCATAGCTCATGCTTTTGCTATTGTATCTAAAAAGTCATCACCAATACCAAAATTACCTAGATTCTCTCCTATGTTATCTTCTAGGAGTTTATATGTTTGTATTTTACATTTAGCTCTTTGATCCATTTTGAGTTAAATATTGTGAAGGGTGTAAGGTCTGTGTCTAGACTCTTTTCTTTGCATTTAGATGTCCAATTGTTCCATCACCATTTGTTAAAAAGACTATTCTTTCTCCATTGAATTGACTTTGCTCCTTTATAAAAGATAAGTTGACTTTGAGTGGGCCTATTTCTGGACTGTCTTTTTCTGTTCCATTAATCTATTTGTCTGTTCTTTCACCAACCACACTATCTTGATAACTGTAGCTTTATAGTAAGTCTTAAAGTTGACTGGTGCCACTTCTTGTGTGTGTGTGTGTGAGGAAGATTGGCCCTGAGCTAACATCTGTTGCCAATCTTCCTCTTTTTGCTTGAGGAAGATGGTCCCTGAGCTAACATCCGTGCCAGTCTTCCTCTATTTTATACATGGGACACTACCACAGCATGGCTTGATGAATGGTGTGTAGGTTTGCGCCTGGGATCCGAACCTGCGAACCCTGGGCTGCCAAAGCAGAGCGTCTGAACTTAGCCATTATGCCACCGGGCTGGCCTCTAGTGTCACTTTTCTAACTGTGTTCTCCTTCAATATTGTGTTGGCTATTATGGGTCTTTTGCCTCTCCATATAAAGTTAAGAATCATTTTTGTCAATATTCACAAAATAACTTGTTGGGATGTTGGTTGAGTTTGCATTGAGTCTCTAGATCAAGTTGAGAACTGACATCTTAATAATACTGAGTCTTCCTATTCATGTACATGGAATATCTCTCCATTTATATATACATATATATATATATTTTTTTTTTTTCTTTTTTGTGAGGGCGATTGGCCCTGAGCTAACATCCATTGTCAATCCTCCTCTTTTTGCTGAGGAAGACTGGCCTTGGGCTAACATCCATGCCCATCCTCCTCTACTTTTGTGGGATGCCTGCCACAGCATGACTTGATAAGCAGTGCGTCGGTCTGTGCCCAGGATCTGAACCTGCGAACCCCAGTCCGCCGAAGTGGAGCACGTGAACTTAACCACTACACCACCACGCCAGCCCCTCTTTTTTATTGTTTTATCAGAGATTTATAGTTTTCCTCAAATAGATCTTGGACATATTTTGTTAGATTTATACCTAAGTATTTCACATTTTTGGTGCTACTATAAATGGTGTTCTGTTTTTAATTTCAGATTCCAATTGTCCATTGCTGTTATATAAAAAAAAAAACAATTGACTTTTGTATATTAACACTGTATTGTGCAACTTTGCTATAATTACTTAATATTAGTTCCAGGTTTTTTTTTGTTTTTGTTGTTAATTCAGGTGATCTGTTTCTTCTCATGTAAGTTTTGGCAGATTGTTTTTCAAGGAATTGGTCCATTTCATCTAGGTTATCAAATTTGTGGGCATACGGCTCTTTATAACAGTCCTTTATTACCTTTTAATTTCTATGGGATCAATAGTAATTGGCCCTTCTTTCATTACTGATATTAGTAATTTCTGTCTTCTTTTTTTTTTTTTTTTACTTAGTCTAGAATTTTGTCAATTTTATCAGTCTTTTCAAAGAACCATCTTTTGGTTTTGTTAATTTTCTCTGTTGATGTCTTGCTTTCAATTTCATTGATTTTTGCTATTTTTTATTTTCTTCTTATGTTAGATTTGATTTACTCTTCTTTTTATAGTTTTCTAATGTAGAAGCTTAGATTATTGATTTTTAAATTTCCTTTCTAACAGATGCATTCAATGCTATAAATTTCCCTCTAAGCATTGCTTTTGCTACATTGTGATTTTGATAAGCTATATTTTCATTTTCATTTCAAACACTTTTGAGTTGAAAATATTTTTTTGTGTATGTGTGAGGAAGATTGGCCCTGAGCTCACATCTGTTGCCAGTCTTCCTCTTTTTGCTGAGGAAAATTGGCCCTAAGCTAACATCTCTGCCCATCTTCCTCTATTTTGTAGTGGGATGCTGCCACAGCATGGCTTGATGAGTGGTGCGTGGGTCCACACTCGGGGTCCGAACCTGCGAACCCCGGGCCGCCGAAGTGGAGTGCGTAAACTTAACCACTATGCCACCGGGCCGACTCCTCAAAATACTTTTTAACTTCTCTTGAGACGTATTATTTGACCTATGTGTTACCTAGAAGTGTGATGTTTAATCTCCAAGTATTTGGGGACTTTCCTGCTACCTTTCAGTTACTGGTTTCTAGTTTAAATCTACTGTGATCTGACAGCATAATATATGTTATTCTAATTCTTTTAAATTTGTAAAATTGTGCTTTGTAGCCCAGAGTGTAGTTTATCTCTGTGAATGTTCAGTGTCAACCTGATCAAAATGTGTATTCTGCTGTTGTTAGATGAGATATTATATAAAGATCAGTTAAATCCAGTTGATTGGTACTGTTCAGTTGAATTGTGTCTTTACAGGTTTTCTACCTGTTGAATCTATTAATTACTGATAGAGGAGTGTTAAAGTTTCCAACTATAAGAGTGGATTTATCTATTTCTCCTTGTGGTTCTGTCTGTTTATGTCTCATGTAGTTTGATACTCTGTTGTTAGTTGCATGCACATTAAGGATTGTTGTATCTTCTTGGAGAGTTGACTCCTTTATCATTATTTAATGCCCTTCTTTATCCATGATAATTTTCCTTACTCTTATGTGTACTTTGTCAGAAATCAATATAGCTACTCCAGTTTCTTTTTATTACTTTTAGTGTGGAATATTTATCTTCATCCATTTATTTATTTATTTGTTTGTTCATTTTTTGCTGAGGAAGATTTGCCCTGAGCTTACATCTGTTGCCAATCTTCCTCTTTGTGCTTGAGGAAGATTTACCCTGAGCTAACATCTGTGCCAGTCTTCCTCTATTTTGGATGTGGGTTGCCGCCATGTGGCCACCGACAAGTTGTGTAGGTCCATACCTGGGAACCGAATCTGGGCCACCAAAGTGGAGCATGCCAACCTTAACCACTAGGCCATGGGGCCAGCCCCCCCACCCCTTTATTTTTAATCGATCTGTGTCTTTATATTTAGAATGGGTTTTCGTAGAAGATATATAGTTGGGTCTTCTTTATTTATCCATTCTGCCAGTCTTTTTATTTTAATTGGTGTATTTAGACCATTGATGTTTAAAGTGATTATTCCTTCTTGAACAGTCTTCCTTTCTTTATGTAGATCTGAGTTTCTCGCCTATGTAATTTTCCTTCTCTCTGAAGGACTTCTTAATAACATTTCTTGCAAGGCAGGTATACTGACTACAGGTTACCTCAATTTTTGTTTATCTGAAAGATTCTTTCTTTCTCCTTCAATTTTAAAGGATAATTTCACCAGATACAGAATTCTAAGTTGATGTTTTTTTTTTCTTTCAGTGCTGTAACTATTTCACTCCACTCTCTTCTTGCTTCCATGGTTTCTAAAGAGAAGACCGGTGTAATTCTTATCCTTGCTGCACTTAGGTAAAGTGTTCCCCGCCCCTCCCCACTGGCTTCTTTCAACATTTTCTCTTTGTCTTTGATTTTCTGCAGTTTCAATATGCTAGTAGACTTTTTGGTATTTATCTTGCTTAGTATTCTCTCAGCTTCCTGCATCTGTGGTTTCATGTCTGTTGTTAATATTTAAAAATTCTTAGTCATTATTACTTCAAATATCTCTTCTGTTCCTTTCTTGCTTTCTTCTTCTTCAGTTATTCCCATTTTGTGTATGTTACACCTTTTGTAATTGTCTACATTTCTTGGATATCTGATTGCATCTTTTACATTTTTTTTTCTCTTTGCATTTCAGTTTTGGAAGTTTCTTTAGACATATCTTAGAGCTTACTTAATCATTCTTCCTACATGTCTAGTATACTGCTGAGCCCATCAAAGGCATTTTTCATTTGTTATAATGTTTTTGATTTCTAGCATTTCCTTTTGATTTTTTATTGGAATTTCCATCTCTTTGCTTACATTACCCATCTGTTATGGCATTTTGCCATTTTTTTCTGTTAAAGCCCTTAGCATATTAATCATACTTGTTTAAAATTCCTGGTCTGATTCTGATAATACCAGAATCTTTGCCATACTAAGTCTGGTTCTGATACTTGCTCTTTCTCCTTAAGTTGTGTTTTTTGTATTTTAGTATGACTTGTAATTATTTCGTTGAAAGCCAGACATGATGTACTGGGTAAAAGGAACTGAAACTGGCTCCAGAGGTTGTTTCTGCTCCTGGACTTCTGCCAGGTCTCTGTATCTGCCTGTGTGTCACTAAAATTTGGAGGGGGGCCAGGGCAGCAGTTTTCACTGTTACCTCTGATGGATTTAAAAAGTGATGTTGATTTTCAATTTATTCAGCTTTTTCTTGTTATGACAATCAGAATGATGATTTCCAAGTTCCTTACATGCATACTAGAAATCAGAAGTCTCTTTTGTCTTTTTTAACGTATGCATTTACAGCTCTAAAAATTTTTATGACAACTGCCTTTGCTGCATCCCATGTGTTTTGCTATGTTGTATTTTTATTTTCGTTTGTCTGTAAATATTTTCTAATTTCTCTTGTGATTTCTTCCTAGATTCATTGGTTGTTTGAGTGTATTTAATTTCCACATATTCGTGAGTTTTCCAATTTTCCTTCTGTTATTGATTTCTAGATTCATTCCATTGTGGTCAGAGAAGATGCTTTGTATTATTTCAGTCTTTTAAAATTTATTGACTTTGTTTTGTGGCCAACATATGGTTTATCCTGAGGAATGTTCTGTGCGCACTGGAAAAGAATGTGGATTCTGCTGTTGCTGAGTGGACTGTTCTATATATGTCTGTCAGCTCTAGTTGGTTTATAGTGTTGTTCAAGCCCTTTATATCTTTATTGCTCTTCTGTCTAGATGTTCTATCCATTATTGAAAGTGGGGTATTGAAGTCTCAACTATTATTGTAACTGTCTATTTCTCCCTTCAATTCTGTCAGTGTTTGTTTTTGTATATTTAGTGGCTCTGCTATTTGGTACATATATGTTATAATTATTGTAGCATCTTGATGAATTGACCCTTTTATCAATATATAATGCCTTTATTTGTCTGTTACAATGTTTTTTAACTTAAAATCTATTTTATCTGATATTAGTGTAGTGACCTAGCTCTATTTTGGTTGCTATTTGCATGGAATATATTTGTAATATCGTTCCTTCCCTTTAAATATATTTGTTTCTTTGGATCTACAGTGGGTGTCTTATAGATACCATATAGTTGGGTTATATATATATTATATTATTATATATATATTAATAAAATAATACATATATATATTATTATTTTTGGTGAGGAAGATTAGCCCTGAGCTAAGTTATGTTGCCAGTCCTCCTCTTTTTCATGAGGAAGATTGGCCCTGGGCTAACATCCATGCCTATCTTCCTCTACTTTCTATGTGGGATGCCTGCCACAGTATGGCTCGATAAGTGGTGTGTAGGTCCGCGCCCAGGATCTGAACCTGCGAACCCCAGGCCACTGAAGCAGAGCACGCAAATTCAACCACTACACCACCCGCTGGCCCCTGGGTTATATTTTAAATGCGTTTTGCCAATTTCTGCCTTTTGATTAGAGAGTATAATGCATTAACATTTAAGTAATTACTGATAAGGAAAGACTTACTTCTGCCATTTTGCTGTTTGTTCTCTGTAAGTCTTGTATCTTTTCTGTCTCTCTTGTCCCTCATTACTGTCTTATTTCGATTTTAGTTGATTTTTTGTAGTGAACCATTTTGATTCCTTTCTAATTTCCTTTTATGGATATTTTCTTTGTGGTTACCATGGGGATTACATTCACCATCCTAAAGTAATAACAGTCTAATTTGAATTGATACCAACTTAACAGATAGACAGGCTAACTGCAGAGGAACCCTCCGTTTCCCAGCACATGGACATGCTAGGGGCTGGAAGGACCCCTGGGAGCCTAACTGGAGAGAAGCAGCTGGCCTGAAGTTTCCCCAGGGAAACAGCACACATTGGTGGTAAGGTTGGCAAAAGAGGACCTGAAGCACCAACATGCTGGATGGGTGGTTGCCAATAGGGCCCTATATTCCACAGCACTGGGCCAGGTTCATGTTCATAATGCCCTTGGGGATAGCAATGTGTGGGCAGTCTGGTTGCCAAGAGGCCCACCAGGGCACCAGTGCAAGGACAGAAGTATCTGCAAGTTCCCCCAGGATACCAACATGTTGTTAGGCATGTGTATGGAAGGGCCATGGGGATTTAGAGGGTGAGATGAAACAAGACTGAAAGGGCTCTGGTTCCACAGCAGGCTGGCTGGTTCATAGCCTGTGACCCCTCAGTTCCCCAGCCCCAGGGCAGGCTGAAGGCCATAAGAACTCAATAATTGCTACTAGGTAAATAGGCTGTTGGTCACATGGTCCTCAAAGATACCAATGTGCCAAACAGACAGTGCCCAAAATGGTTCTATGTTCCACACACACACATGCTGGAGTATGGCTGGAAGGGCCCTCAGTTCCCCAGTGCAAGCCCTATTTGATGACCTAAAAGGCTGTAGTTTCTACATCACAAGGATAGACTGATGCCCAAAGAACCTTTGGTTCCCCAACATGCAGGCTGACTGGGTGCTGGAAGGACCCCTGGAACCCTAACAAGTGGGCAGGTTAGTGGTCCAAAGGTTTCTCCAGGGAGACCTGTGCAAAGGATAGCCGAACGCTCAAGCTTCCTGAGCTTGTGGGTTGGCTTAAGGCCAGAGGGTAAAAGGTTCTCCAGCTCCAGGCATTTAATGTGATTGAATGTACTCTAGTTTCCACAGCAGGTGGGCAGGCTGATGGCAGAAAAACCCTTGGATTCATAGCATACCAGCAGGCTGTAGTGGGAGGAAGGCTAGAACTCTAGTTGGTGTGAAGTCTTGTGGCCAGGATATTCGCTGGGGCACCAGCTTGGTAGATAGTGGCTGAATGGGCTCTTGCTTCATCAGCTTATGGACTGACTGAGGTCTGAAAGACCTTATGGTACCCCTGAGGAAGGCCAGTACTCTGACCTAAAATGCTCTCATTTCTACTGTAGGTGGGCAGGCTGGTGGCCAAAGAACCCTCGGTTTTATAGCCTGAGCATGCGCTGGGGTCAGGCAGGAACACCTGAACCCTAGATGGTAGGAAGACTGGTAGCCAGAAGGTTTCCCAATGCACTTGCATGCTGGAAGTATGGTAGCTGAAAGGGTCCCCTGAAGCACCATCATGCTGGAAGGATGATAGACAATAGATCCCTGTATTTCATAGCATTAAAGCCAGTGAGTGTCTGTAAGGACTTCCGGAACCCAGTGCACAAGCAGTCTGGTCTCAGAAAAAGCCCATGGGGCATCAGGGCAAGGGTACAACATGTCTAGAAGTGCTCCAGAGTACCAGCACACTGGCTATCACACGTCCAGAAGAGCCCCATGTTCCAGAGGTCAGAATGGACCTAATGCCCAACAAATTCTAAGTTCCACAGCCTTTAGCGAGGGTGATGGTCTGAAGGCTACTAAGTTCCTCAGCACTCCTGCAGGATGGGGGCCATAAAGACCTGGGATGTCTGGTGTTTGGAAGGTCCCCAGGAACAATAACATGTGGGAAGTTTGGTGACCAAAAGTATTCTAGGTTCTGTTGGACACAGGCTAGCTAAGAACTGGAAGGGCAGTTGGTTCCCCAGTACTATGTCCCATTACCATTAGGGTTCTATTTTCTGCTTCATGCGGGCAAGCTGGTGGCCAATGGTTGGTTCCCAGGCTCGTGGTATGACTTGGGGCCAAAAGTAACCATAGAACCCTAGTGAGTGGGCACGTTGGTGGTCAGAAGGTTCCCTAGCAGTCCTGCAAGTAGGGAGGACAGGACTGATGGTAGCCAAAAGGGCTCAGACACCGGAGCCAAAAGGGCCCAGGGTAACCCAGTCGAGGCCTGTACTGTGACTCAACGTGCTTCGATGCTTCCGTTCAACAGCAGGCTTGCAAAATGATGGCCACAAAACCCCTGGGTCACTAACTTTCCAAGAGAATGTAGGGTGGAAGAAATTCCTGAAACTTTTGAAGCCAGAAAGGCCCTAATGATACTAAGGTGATAGGAATAACAGGGGCTAAAAAGGGGACCAGTGTGCTGGAAGTATGGTTCTCAAAAGCGTCCTATAATCTATAGCATGAGATCTGGCTGTAGACATTATGGGTCCAGGAGACCCCAGTGCACATGAAGTCTGGTCATCAAAAGAGTCCACAGGGAAGATGGTGTCCAGAAGTTCTACCCATGGCACCAGTGAGGTGGCAAGTAGGTGTCAGGAAGAGTCCCAGAACTTGAGAGGGCACAATTCAACCCAGGCAGAAAGGCCTTGTCTTGCTGACGGCCTAGTAGGAGGACCCCATGGTTCCGTCATTTAAGGACAATCTTGGGGCCTGAAGGATCCCCAGCATCCTAGGGACGGGGGAGCAAGTTTCCCCAGGGCACCCGCATGAAGGACAAATGGTGGCCAAGGGGGTCAAGATTCTTGAGCTTGCGAGCTGACTGAAGGCCTGAAGGGCTCTGAATTCCTGTTCAGGATGCCAGTACCATAACCAAAATGCTCTGCAATCAGTCACAGATGGGCAGGCATGTCACTAAAGAATCTCCAGTTCCCCAGAGTGCACATAGGCTGGAGTCTAATAAGAAACCCGCAACCTTAGCTGGCAGGAAGTGTGGTGGCTGGAAGGTTCCCTGTGGCACAGCCCAGATAGAGATGCAGTGGTGAAAAGGGGTCCCGTGCACCAGAGTTGTGGATGGATGGATGGTTACCAGTAGAGCCCTGTGTTCCACAGTACTGGACAGGGCTAGTGCCCATATGGGCTCTTCTAGAACCCAGTGCATGGGCAGTCTGGTCTCAGCACCCGTATGGCACCAGCATCCAGGTTGACAATGTCTGGAAGAGCCCCCGAGGACCTAGAGATCGGGAAGGACATGATGCCCAAGGGTTTCACAGCCTACAAGAAGAGTGATGGTCGGAAGGGTACACTGTTGACCAGCTCCAGGCCAGCTGGTGGCCATTCCAACATTCGGAACTCTGGGGTCGAAGCTGGATGGTGATCAGAATGTGCCCATTGATACTAACTCCTGCAGAGGCTCTTGACAGAAAGGATTCTAGATTCCGTTTCAAATGGGGTAGCTGAGGACTAGAAGGGCAATAGTTTCCTACACCTGTCTGGTAGCCAGAAGGTTTTCGGTTTCTGCATCACACAACCAGGCTTATGGCCGGAGCACTTTTGGTTCCTAGGCAAGCAGGATAACTCCAGTCCAGAAGGAACCCCAGAACCATAGCAAAGGGGCATGTTGGTGGTCGGAAGGTTGGTTGGTACACCCACGTTGGGGGGAAGTATGGTGCCTGAAATGGCTCATATTTCATAGCTGAAAGGGCCCTCTGTGTCCCAGTGCAAGGCCAGTGCGTACTATGATCGAAAATGCTCTGGTTTTAACAGCAGGTGGGAAAACTGATGGCCGGAAATCAGCTAGGTCCCCAGCATGCCGACTGACTTTGGAAATTTAGGGCCAGAGGGTTTTATGACACTAATGCTGTGTGGAGTAAGGTGCCTAAATGGGACCAAGGGCATGGGCATACTGGAAGTATGGTTCACAGTAGGGTCATATATTCCACAGCACAGTCTCCAGCTAGGGCCCTCGGGAAGTCTAGCCGCAGAATAGGCCCCCAGGGCAGCAGTGTCAGGGCAGATGGTGTCCTGAACTGCCTCCTGTGGCACCAGCACGGTGGCAATCATGTATCCAGAAGAGTCCCAAGGCCTGAGAAATCGAGGACTCAGACCAAAATGTCTCAGCCTGCTGATGGACTAATAGGAGAAGTCTGAGTTCCACCACATAAGTGTAATTGGGAGCCTGAAGGATCCCTGGAACCTTAGTGAATGGGCATGTTAGTGACAGGATATCTTGGGGTACCCAGCGGAGGGACATACGGTAGCTTAGAGGTTTCATGATTCCTGGGCCGGAAGCACCGACGATATCTCTTTGCAGGGCCTCTACTGTGAACAAAGATGCTCCGGTTTCAACATCAGGTGAGCAAACCTAATTCCAGGAAACCTTGTGGTCCCCAGCATGTTGGGAGTCTTTGGGTGGGAAGGAATCCCAGGATCTTTTAGGGCCAGAAGGGCCCTAATGACACTACTGCAAAGGGAGTATGCTGGCCAAAAGGGGTCTTGGGGCACCAGCGTGATGGAGGTATTTTTTCCCACTTGGCTATATATTCAGCAGCACCCATGGTGGGGGATGAGGGAGTGAGAGGTAGGAAAATGGGCCGTATCTGAAAGGTTCAGATTCCTGATCAGAAAAGACCTATACTGTGATGGAAAGTGCTTCCGTTTCAACAGCAGGCAGGCAAATTGATGGCCAGAAAACCCCAGGGTCCCCAGAATGCCAGTATACTGTGGGCAGGAAGGACTTCCTGTAAACTTTTAGGGCCAGAATAGCCCAGAAGACACTAACACGATGGGAGTATCTGGGCCAAATGGGACGTTAAGGCATTAGTGAGCTGGAAGTATGGTTCTCAATAGGAGTGTACATTCCATAGCACAGGGTCTGACTGAGGCCCTTGGGGCTCCAGTTTGTGGACAGTTGTGTTGCCAAAAGGGCCATCTAGGCAGCAGTGCTAGAGCAGATGGTGTCTGGAAGTGCCCACCATGGCACCAGGGAGGTGGCAAAAGACTTCCAGAAGAGTCCTGGACTATGAGAGGGCACAATGGACCCATGATGAAAAATTTTGTCCTGCTAATGGCCTAGTAGGAGGAGCCCCTGGGGTTTCACCACATAAGGACAATTTGGGGGTCTGAAGGATCACCAGAACCCTAGCCAGCAGGCAGATTGGTGGCAGGAAGGTTTCGCAGGTCACCCAATGCGAGAGATAGACAGTGGCTGAGAGGCCTCATAACTCCCAAGCTTGCCTGCTTCCTGAAGGCCCAAAGGGCCCATGGTTCCCGTGGTAGCTGCCCCTGCCCTGACTGTAAATGTTCTCCTTCCATTGCAGGCAGGCAGGCCTGGTCACTAAAGAACCCTAGGTTCTCCGGACTGGGGAAAACAGAGTGGTGCTAGAAGGAATTCTGGAACCCTAGGTGTTGGGAAGTCTGACGGCCAGAAGTTCCCTCAGATCACCACCATGATGGAGGTATGTTGGCTGAAGATGCCTTTGAAACACTAGTGTTCTGGACAGGTTGCTGACAATAGGGCTCTATGTTCCACAGCACATGGGCAGGTTGGTGCCCATAAAGGTCCTCAGAACCCAGTGTCCAGCTGTCTGGTAGCAGACAGGGCATCCAGGGCTCTAATACAAGGGTACGCTGTGTCCAGTAGTTCCTCCAGGACGCCAGTGCACTGCGAGGCACGTGTCTGTAGGAGCCATGGAGACACAGAGGGTGGGTTAGATCAAGCCTGAAAGGACTCTCAGTTCCAAAGCTCACAGGACATTTGATATCTTATGAACCCTGGTTTCCCTAGCAGAAAGGCGGGCTGGGAGCAGAAGGACCCTAGGCACCCTAGTAGGCAGGCCTCCTGGTGATGGAAGGTTCCCTGGGACACCAGCTTGATGGATGGACAGTGGCCAAAATGGCTCTGCTTCATCTGCCTGTGCCCTGGGTGAGGGCTCGTAGGACTCATGGTTCTGTGGGTAGTTAGTACTATGACCAGAAGTGCTCTTATCTCCACAGTAGTCAGCAGCTGATTGCAGAAACTCCTCAGTTCCCCAGTACATGGACAATTCTCGGCCGACAGGAACCCTGTAACCCTAGATGGCTGGAAGTCTGGTAGTAGGAAGATTCCCCAGGGCACCAGCGTGATGGAGGTATGGTGGGGAAAGGGGTCCCTCATCACCAGCATTGTGGATAAATATTCCACGGCACCGGAGAAGGCTGGTGACCGTAAGTGCCCCTGGGAACCCAGTGTTCAGGCTGTCTGGTCACCAAAAGGCCCTCATTGAGGCAATGCAAGGACAGAAGTTTCTGGAAGATCCCTGGGGATGCAGAGGTGGGATGGGAAAAGCTGAAAGGGCTCTCAGTTCCATAGCAGGCAGAACGGCTGATAGCCTATGAGCCCTCAGTTCCCAAACACACAGGACTTACTAGGGGGTGACACCAACACAGGGAAAGTACAGTGGCCAAAATGGTACTAGCTTCCACAGCACATAGACTGGTTTAGGGCCAGAAGGGCCCTCGGTTCCCAGCACAAGGACTGTTCAGTAACCGAGGGCATTCTGGTTTCTTAGCATGTAGGCAGACGTGGGGCCAAAATGACCCCCAGAACCCTACCTGTCAGGAAGGGGAGGGCTGGAAAGTGCCCCGGGGCAGGAGCACATTGGCAATGTGGTGGCCAAAGGGGGCACCAGAGTGCTGAATGGATGCCAATAGGGCCCCACATTCCACAGCACAGAAGTGGGCTAGTGCCCCTAAAGGCCCAGGGGACACCAGTGTATGGGGAGTCTGGTCTCCACAACAGCATCCAAGACGCCATTGCATGGGCACATGGTGTTTGGAACTGTCTCCAGGGCGCCAGCATTCTGCCAGGCACATGTCCAGAACAGCTCCAGGGCCACACGGGGGAATGGTACGACGCCCAAAGGGCTCATGGTTCCACAGCTGGCCAGGCTGGCTGGTAGCCAGAAGGTTTCCTAGAGCACTAGCTCCATGGATAGATGGTGGCCAAAATGGCTTTTGCTTCCTCAGTTTGCAGGCTGACTGAGGACTGGTAGAGCCCATGGTCCCGCTGTAGGAGGCCAGTAGTGTGACCTAAAGCACTCTTGTTTTTACAGCAGGTGGGAGGCAGATTGGCAAAGAACCATCAGTTTCCCAGCGTGTGGACAGGCTGGAGGCTGGAAGGAACCCTGGAACCCTAGCTGGCAGGAAATCTAGTGGCCAGGAGGTTCTGCAGGGGACCACCGAGATAGAGGTATAGTGGCTGAAAGGTGCCCCTTGCATCAGCATTTGGATGGATGGTTGCCAATAGGTCCCTGTGTTCCACAGCACAGGTGCAGGTTAGTGCCCATAAGTGCCCCCATGAACCCAGAGTGTGGGATGCCTGGTTGCCAGAAGGGTGTGTAGGAGAGTGGTATAAGTGTAGGAATGGTTAGAACTGCCCCTGAAGCATCACTGTGCTGTCAGGCATGTGTCCAGAGGAGCCCCAGGGACAGAGATGGTGGGAATAACCAATTCTCAAAGGGTTCTGGGTTCTGGTCAAAAGAGTATGCAGTTCCTCAGCACATAGGCAGTCTGGGGGCTGTAACAACCCGTGGAACCCTAGCTGGGCAGGCTGGCGGTCAGAAGGTTGCCAGAGATACCAATGTGTGGGAAGGACAGTGGCAAATGGTTCTAGGTTCTATAGCACAAAGGTTCCATAGCACAGAAGGGCCCTTGGTTCTCCAGCGAGAGACCTGTTCGGTGACCAAAAGCATTCTCGTTTCTGCATCATGTGGGTAGGTTGGTGGTCTAAGAACCTTCAGTTCCTTGGCACACAAGCAGACTGGGGACCAGAAGAAGTCCCAGAACTGTAGCAGTTGGTTTTCCACAGCAGGCAGGCAGGCTGTTTGCTGAAGAACCTTCAGTTTCCTGGCACTGGGACAGGCTGGGATGCTGAAAGCAACACAAAACCTTGGTGATGGGAAGTCATCTGGCTGGGAAGTGCCCAAGGGCACCAGCGCATTGCAGGTACAGTTGCTGAAAAGGCCCCAAAGCACCAGCATTCTAGATGGGTTCTTGTTTATAGAGCCAGTATTCTATAGCAGGAGGCTGAAAGGGCTCTCCACAGCAGGCCAGACTGCTATGAACCTATGAACACTCAGTTCCCAAGCACAAAGACAACCTTGAGGGTGGAAGGACCCTCAGAACCCTAGTGGGCAGGTCCATGGGTGGCCGGTAATTTCACCAGGGCACCAGTGCTATGGACAAACTATAGCTGAAAGGGCTCTTGCTTCCTCAGCTTGAGAGCCAGCAGAGGATCAGTAGGGCCCATGGTTATCCTACAAGAGGGCAGTGCTGTGACTGAAAGTGCTCTCCTTTCTACAGCAGGCAAAAAGCTGATTCAGCACCCTTGGTGGAAAGATGTCTGGTGCATGGAAAGTTCCCCAGGGCACCAGCATGCTGGAGGTGCAGTGGTAGAATAGGGCCCTGTATTAGTTTGCTAGGGTTGCCATAACAAAATGCCACAGACTGGGTGTCTTAAACAACAAAAGTTTATTTTCTCACAGTTGTGGAGGCTGGAAGAGCAAGATCAAGGCGTTGGCAGGGTTTGTGTCTTCCAAGGACCCTCTCCTTAACTTGTGGATAGCTGTCTTCTGACATGGTCTTTTCTCTGTGCACACACATCTGTATTCTAATTTCCTCTTCTTATATGGACACCAGTCATACTGGATTACAGCCCACACATATGACCTCATTTTATATTAATCACTTCTTTAAAGGCACTGTCTCAAAATACAATCATATTCTGAGGTACTGGGGGTTAGGGCTTGAACATGTGAATTGTGAGGAGCACTGAAACCCTAGTGAGAGAGCACATTGGTGGTCAGCAGCCTCATCAGGGCACCTGCCCTGGGGGAGAGGAGGGACTGTAGCCAAAAGGGCTCAATCTCTGAGCCAAAAGTGCCCATGGTACCCAGCATGCAGTGTGTACTGTGGCCAAACTTGTCCCAGTTTTAACAGCAGGCAGGCAAATTGATGGCCAGAAAACACCGAGTAGCCAGGAGGCCAGTGGATTGTGGGCAGGAAGAAGCCCCAGAAATTTTTTTTTCGGGGGTGAGGAAGATTGGCCCTGAGCTAACATCTGTGCCCATCTTTCTTTGTTTTGTATGTGGGATGCCTCCACAGCGTGGCTTGATGAGTGGTGGGTCGGTCCATGCCTGGGATTTGAACCTGCGAACCCCAGGCCGCCAAAGTGGAGCGTGTGAACTTAACCACTACGCCACTGGGCTGGCCCCCCTATAAGCCCCAGAAATTTTTAGAACACTCAGAAGACTAACACTATGGGAGTATGGTGCCTAAATGGGACCCAGGGCACCATAGTGCTGGAAGTATGGTTCCCACTAGGGCCATATATTCCACAGCACCTGCTCTGACTAGAGCCCTTGTGACCACAGTGTGGGCAGTCTGGTCACCAAAGGGCCCCCAAGGAAGCAGTGCCTGGGCAGATGGTGTCTACAAGTGCCCCCCTGAGGCACCAGCATGGTGACAGTGCCCAGAAGAGTCCAGCGGCTCGGGAGGCAAGATGGACTCAGGCCAAAAGGGCTCATCCTGCTGATGGCCTAGTAAGAGGAGCTCTTGTTTCCAGAGCATAAGGACAGTCTAGACTCGGGACAGATCCCTGAAACCCAGGCAGGAGGGGAGGTTGGTGGCAGGAAGGTTCCCTGGGGCACCCTGGAGAGGAACGGAGAGTGGCTGAGAGGGCTCATGATTCATGGGTTTGCAAGCTGAGGGAAGCCCTGAAGGGCTCACAGTTCCCCTGGGAGATAGTAGTGCTCTGAGGGGAAATGCTCTCCTTCCACTACCGATAATTAGGCTCGTCGCCCAAGAACCCTCCATTCTCCATAGTGCACACAGACTGGGGGCAGACAGGAATCCCGGAACCCTAGCTGGTGGGAAGTCTGGTGGCCAGAAGGTTCCCAAGTACACTGCCCAGATGGAGGTGCGGTGGTGAAAAGGGGCCCTATTGCACCAGGGTTCTAGGTAAATGGTTGCTTATAGGGTTCTGTGTCCCACAGCACTAAGCAGGCTAGTGTCCTTATCGGATCTCCTGGAACCCAGTGCGTGCGGGCAGCCTGGTCTCAGAAAGGACCCCCAAGACACCAGCGCCAGGGCAGAACGTGCCTGGAAGTGCCCCTGAGGTGTAAGTGTCTGGAAAACCTCCCTGGTCCTAGATGTCAGGATGGAAACGATGCCAGTAGGCTTTGGGTTCCACAGCCTACGAGGAGGGTGATTGTTGGAAGGGTATGTGGTAACACAACTCGTGGGCAGGCTGGGGAATGTAAGGGCATGGGGAACCCTGGGGTAAGCTGAAAGTCCCCATGGACACTAATTCGTGGGCAGGCCTGGGACCGAAAGGGCTCTGGGCTCCATTGCAAATGGAGTAGCTGAGGACTGGAACGGCCAAATGCCCCCTAACGCTGGGCCTGACCAGTGACTGGGAGAGTTATGGTTTGTGCATCACGCGGGCGGGCTGGTGGCCAAAGAACCTTCGGTTCCCATACACGCCGGAAGAATCCAGGCAGGAAAGAACCCCGGAACCCTAATGAGGAGCCACGTTGGTGCTCGGAAGGTTCACTAGGGCACCCACGCGGGGTGGGGGAGGAGGGAAAGGAGGGAGGACGGTGGCCGAAATGGCTCTAACACCTGCAACGAAAGTACCCATGTTGCCTCAGCGTGTGAGTGTACGTGTGCCTGTTTCAACAGCAGGCAGCCAAACTGATCACTGGAAAAACCCCGGGTCTCAGGCATACTGCTGTATTGTAGGTGGGAACTACCCCGGAAACTTTTAAGACCAGAAAGTCCCTCATGACGCTAATGCTATAGACTTTGGGTGCCAAAAGGGACCCGGAGTACCAGCGTTCTGCAAGTATAGTTCCCTGTAAGGCTGTATGTTCCGCAGCACACGCTCTGGCTAGGGCAGATGGGACCCCTTGTGCAGGTAGTGTTTCTGCGTAAAGGGCTGCCTGGGCATTAGTACCAGGGCAGATGCTGTCCAGGAGAAATGCCCATGGCACCAGTGAGGGGCATGCAAGGGTCTGGAAGCGTTCGGGCCATGAAAGGGCGACGTAGCCCAAAAGCGAAAAGTCTTGTTCTGTTGATAGCCTAGTTGGAGGAGCCTGAGTTTCCACCCCATAAGGACAGTGTAGGAACCTGAATTATCATCAGAACCCTAGCGAGCAGTCGGGTTGCTGACAGGAAGGTTCCTTGGGGCACCCATGAGACGGACAGACAGTGGCTGAGAGAACTTAAGATTCCTCAGCTAGCAAGGACTGAAGGGCTCTTGGTTCCCCTGCGGGATGACGGCACTGTGACCCAAAATGCTCTCCTTCCCACCTCAGGCAGGCAGGCAGGCAAGTCGCCAAGAACCGTCGGTTCCCCAGAACGTGCTCAAATGGGGCCAGTAGAAAACCCGGAACCCTAACTGGCAGGAAGTCCGATGACCGGAAGTTCGCCGGCGCACCTCTGGATCAAGGTGCAGCAGGGACAAGAGGCCCCTTGCATCAGAGTTTTAGATGGATGGGTGCCAGTAGGACTCTGTTCTATAGATTGGGTGCAGGATAGTGCCCATATGAACCCTCCTGGAAGGCAGTGCACAGGCAGCCCGGCCTCAAAAAGGACCCACAGAGCACCTGCACCAAGGCAGAACGTGTCCAGAAGTGCTCCATTGGTATAAGTGTCCCGAACTGCACGTGTCTGGAAGAGCCTCAGGGACCTAGATGTCGGGATGGACACGATGCCCGGTCATCTCAGTTTCACAGCCAAAAGGAGGGTGATAATCCGAGGGTACCTGGTTCCTCTAGCTGGCGGGTGGGCTGGGGTCATAAGGATACGTGGAACCCTAGGTTCCAAGCCAGATAGTGATCGGAAGGTACCCAGGGACACTAATCCGTGGGGAATTCCATGTTTTCAGGGGTTTTAGGTTCCGTTGCAAACGGGATAGCCAGGGACCAAAAGAACCGTAGGTCCCCACGGCCAGGCCCAGCTGGTTACTGGAAGGGTCCTCACTTCTGCCTCAAAATGTCAGGCTGGTGGCCTGATAACTTTAGGTTCCCCAAGAGACAGAACAATTCCAGACCCTAATAAACACCGGAACCTTAGGGAGGAGACATGTTGTTGGCCAGAAAGTTCATTGGCAAGGACGGTGGTTGAAAGGGCTCAGATTCCTTCACTGCAAGGGCCCGTGGTATATAAAGCCAAGTTCAGTACTGTGACATAAAGTACTCTAGCTTCAATAGCTGACAGGCAAATTAATAGCCAGAAATCCCTTGGGTCCCCAACATGTCAGTGGACTTTGGATAGAAAGAAAAAACTGGAAACTTTCTGCGCCTGAAGTCCGTTCGTGACCCTAATGCGATGTGGAGTACGGTGCCTAATTCGGACCTACGCCACCAGTGTGCTGGAAGTGTGGTTTCCTTAGATCATATAGTCAACATCACGGGATTTGTAAAAAGCCCCTGCGATGCCAGTTCACAGGCAATCTGGTTAAATAAGGGCCCCCAGGGCCTCAGTTCTGCGGCAGACGGTGTCCGAAAATGCCCCCTGCAGCACCAGTGTGGTAGCAGGCACGTGTCCACAGGAGTCCCGGGGCCTGAGAAATCGAAATGGAGGCAGACCTAAAGGGCTCACCAAATTGATGGCTTTATAAGAGGTTTCCAATGCATAAAGATGGTTTGCGGGCCTGAAGGATCCCCGGAACCTTGGCGAGAGGGAAATTTGGTGGAAGGAAGGTTTTCTGGGGTTGCCGTGAGAGGGATGATGGTGGCCGAGAGGGCTCACTTAATCCCAAGATTGCGAGCTGACTGAAGGCCTGAAAAGCTCACAGTTCCCCTGGGGAATGTTAGTGCTATGAGGGGAAATTGCTCTCCTTTCACTGCAGATGGGCAGGCTGATTGCCCAGTTACCCCCGGTTCTTCCAGAACAAATACAGTCTGGGGACCAGTAGGTATCCCGGAACCCTAACTATCAGGAAGTGTGGAGGCCGGAAGGTTTCCAGGTACTCTGCCTAGATGGAGGTGCAGTGGCAAAAAGGGCCCCTCTCACACCGGGGTTCCTGATGGATGATTACTTATAGGGTTCTGTGTTCCACAGCACTAAGCAGGCTACTGTCTTTATAGGATCTCTTGAAATCTAGTGTGTGGGCAGCCTGGTCTTAGAAAGGACCCCCAAGACAACAGTGCCAGGGCAGAACTTGTCCGGAAGTGCTCCCGCAGTGCCAGCACCCTGGACGGCTCATGCCCGGAAAACCCCCCAGTCCTAGACGTCAGGATGGAAAGGATCCGCAATGGACTTCGGGTTCCACGGTCTGCAGGGCGGGCGGTAGTCATAAGGTGTACAGTTCCCCACCTTGCAGTAGGGCCTGGGGACTTAAGGACATGCGGAACCTCAGAGGCCAGGCTGGATGGTGATGGGAAGGTCCCCGGAGACGCTATCCCCTGGGAGGCCCTTGACCAAAAGGATTCTAGGTTCCGTTGGAAACAGGGTACCTGTGGACCAAAAGGGCCACTAGTTACCCAGTTCCCGGCCTGTCCAGTGACTATAAGGATTCTGGGTTCTCCACAGGCGGACAGGCTGGTGTCCGAATAATGTTCGGTTCCCAGGCACATGTGATGACTCAGGGGAGGCAGGAGCCGTGTGACCTTCGGGAGGGGCCATGTTGGTGTTCGGCAATTTCCCTGGGTAACCAAGTGGGGACCCGGGGAAGTGGGGGGTAGGGAAACAGGAGGATAGATTGCTTCTGAAAGGCTCCGATTCCGGATCCAAAAAGGCCCAAGTTGTCTTAGGAGGAGCCCTGAACTGTGACCGAACATGATTTGGTTTCAGTAGCAGATGGGCAATTGATGGGCAGAAACCCCCGGGTCCCCAATATGCCCGTGTACTGTCGGCAAGAACGACTCCAGAAATTTATAGGAACAAAAATGCGCTCATGACACTAACACGATGAGAGTACAAGTATGGTTTCCAGTAAGGGCTTATATTCCTCAACAGGAATTCTTACTTCGGCCCATAGTGTTTCAGTACGCACGCAGTCTGGTCACAAAAGGGCCCCCAGGACTGCAATGCCAGGGAAGATGGTGTCTGGAAGTGCTTGCCTGGGCATGAGTGCAGTGGTAAGCATGCATCCAGAAGAGTACTGGGGACTGAGAAAGCAAGAATGACCCAGACCGAAGGAGCTAGTCCTTCTGAAAGCCAAGTAGGAGGAGCCCATGACTGCACTGCATAAAGACGATATGGGAGCTTGACTAATTGCCGGAACCCCAGTGAATGGCAGGTTGTTGGCAGGAAGATTCCCTAGGTCACCGGCGAAAGAGACAGACGGTGGCCACGAGGGCTCAAGATTCTTGAGCTTGAGAGCTGACTGATGGCCTGAAGAGCTCATGATTCCCCTGCAAGATGGCAATGCTGAGACTGAAAATACTCTCCTTTCCACCTCAGACAGGCAGGCAGGTCGCCAAAGAACCCTTAGTTCCCCAGAACGTGCATAGATTATGGGCCTGTGGAAACCCTGAAACCCTAGATGGCAGCAAGCATGATGACCGGAAGGTTTTCTGGGTCTACACCCAGATGTAGTGTAGCGGGAAAAAGGAGCCCTATACACCAGAGTTCTGGATGGGTAGTCGCCAATAGAGACCTCTATTCCACAGCAAGGGTGCAGGCTAGTGCACATAAGGGCTTTCCTGGAAGCGTATGCACAGGTAGTCTGGTCTCAGGACCTACAGGTCACCAACACCAGGGCCAAATCTGTCCAGAAGTCCTTTCGGAGCGCCAGCACCCAGGCCAGCGTGATTCCAGTAGAACTCCCAGGTTCCTACCGATCAAAATGGACCCGATGTCACAAGGGTACACAGTGTCCCCACGGTGGGATTAGGGACCATAAGAACACTTCTAGGAACCTTAGGTGCTGGGCCAGCTGGTGTTTGGAATAACTCTAGGGACACTAACTCATGAGCAAGCTGGTGACTGAAAGGGTTCTAAGTTCCATTGCACAAGAGCAAGCTGAGGACTGGATGGGCTATTGGCTCACCACCGCCAGGCCTATCCCGTGACCTGATGGGTTTTAGATTTTGCATCACGGGGGCAGGTCGGTGGCGATAGAACCTTCGGTTTCCAGGCACATGAATGACAGCGGAATGGAAGGAGCACTGGAACCCTAGAACACGGGAATCGTTGGTAACCGGAGGTTTACTAGGGCAGCGGAGCTTGGGGAAGGACGGTGGCCGAAAGGGCTCAAATTCTTTAGCTGCAAGAGCCCACGCTACCTCAGTAAGAGATCTGTACTTTGACCGAATGTACTCTAGTTTCAACAGCAGGGGGTCAAACTGATGGCAGGGAAAACCCTGATTATCGTATAGACTGTGGGCAGGAAGGACGGAAACCTTTAGAAGGAATGGCCCTCATGACACTAACGCGATGCGAGTACTGGGGCCAAAGGGGACCCCAGGCACCAGCAAGCTGTCAGTATGGTTCCCAGTAGTCCCGTATATTCCACAGCAAGGATTCTCCCCAGTGCACTGGCAGTCTGGTTGCCCAAAGGGTTGCCACAGTGTCAAGGAAGATGGTGTCTGGAAGTGACCCCCAAGATACCAGTGAGATGTCAAGCATGTAAACGGTAAAATCGCGGGCTGTGAGAGGGAGCAATGGCTCTATGGACCCAGGGCGTAAAGGCTTCCTCCTGCTGACGTGTTGGTAGGAGGAGCCCATGGTTCCACCTGTAAGAACTCTTTTGGGGTTTGAAGAATCCCCGGAACCCTATCGAGGAGGCAGGTTGGTGGCAGGAAGGTTATTATGGGGCACCAGCTGGATGGGCGGACGGTGGCTGAGAGAGCTCTTACTTCATCAGTTCGCAGGCTGACTACGGGCGGATGAGACCCACCCCTCCTTTGCTGGTGGCTAGTGCCAGGACCAAAACCGCTTTCCTTTACACCACAGGCGGTCTGTCAAGAACCTTAGACTAACTAGCGCACACAGAGGCTGGGGGCCGGCAGGAATACCGGAACCCTAGCTGGCCGGAAGTCTAGAGACCGGAAGGTTCCCCGGGGCACTGCACAGATGGAGGTGCGGTGGCCAAAAGGAGCCCCTTGCTCCAATGTTCTAAATGGATGGTTGCCAATAAGGAAATAAATTCCACAGCACTGGAGCAAGCTAGTGCCCATAAGGGCTCTCCCTGAACCCAGTACACGGGCAGATGGGTCTCAGAAAGGGCCCACAAGGCACCAGTGCCAGGGCAGAGGGTATCTGGCGTGCCAGTGCCCTGGACCGCACCTGTCTGGAAGAACTCCGGGGTCCTAGATGCCCAAGGTCTCCGGGTTCCATAGCCTACGGGGAGGGAGATGGCCTGATGGGTATATACTTCCTTGATGACTCCGGGTCAGAAGGGGCTCTGGAATTCTAGTGAGGGGCTAAACTGGTGGTCGGAAACTGCCCCAGGGTACTCAGGCAGGTGGGGACGGACTGGGGAACGGCGGTGGCCGAAATAGCTCAGATTACTGAGCCAAAAGGAATCACGAGCAGTCAGGCCAACTGATGGCCTGAAAATCCCCAGGACCGTGGGCGGAAAGAATTCCCTGAAACACTTAGGGTCAGAAGGGCCTTCAGGACACTATTGCAAAGGTAGTATGCTGGCCAAAGGGGGCTCTGGGGCTCCAGGGAGCTGGAAGTTTAGTTCCCCAAAGGACCATATAATTCACGGCAAGGGATTTGGGCAGGGCCCCGGCACTAGAGTGCGCAGTAGGTCTCAATGCCAAAAGGGCCCCCGGGGCAGAAGTGCCAGGGCAGATGGTGTCCAGAGGTCCCTTCCCCACCCCCTGCCCCTCCCCCGTGACACCAGCGAAGTGGTAGACAAGTACCGGAAGAGTCCAGCTGTTTGAAAGCGAGATATGTCTCCAGACCGAAAGGCCTGTTGATGGCCTAGTAGGAGTTGCTGGGGTTTCCCCCGCATAAGGACTGTCTCCGGGCCTGAAGGATCCCCGGAACCCTGGTGAGTGGGCATGTTCCTGGTAGGAAGATTCCTGGGCGCCTGAGCGAAGAAGAGACGGTGGCCGAGAAGGCTCCTGATACCCGAGCTTGTCAACTGACTGAAGGTTGAAGGACTCATGCTTCCTCTGCTGGACACCAATGTCGTGACTGAAAATGCTCTCTTTTCGAAAGCAGACGGGCAGGTTGGTCGCCGAAGAACCCTCGGTTCCTCAGCGTTTGCGCAGGCTGGGGTCGAAGGAATCCTGAATCCCTAGCTGGCAGGATGTCTGGTTGCCGGAAGATTTCCAGGTGCACTAGCGTGGTGTAATTAAGTTGACAGAAAGGGCTTGCGAAGCCCCACTGCCCTGGAAGGATAATTGCCAATAAGTCCTTATATTTCACAGCATGGGAACTGGCCACCATAAGGCTACCCTGGAACACAGTGTGCAGTCATGTCTCAGAAAGGGCCCTTAGAGCACCAGCACCAGGACAGAAAGTTTCTGGAAGTGCTCCTGCGTGCAACCGAGGTGGCAGGTAAGTTTCCAGAAAAGTCCTGGGGACTGACAGGATGAGGTGGACTGAGGCAGGAAATGCTAGTACTGCTGATGGCCTAATAGGAGTTGTGGATTTTACAGCACCCGGGTTTCAGAAAGGGTGCCCGAGGCATGTGGGTGCAATGGTTGCAGAGAAGGCTCTGGGTTCCTTTGCTAGCAGGCAGCCTAAAGCTTCCAAGGCCCTTGGGATACCAGTTCTTGGGCAGGCTGGTGGCCATAAGGGTCTTTGAGTCTGCATCTGGAGGGCTGTAGGGTGGCTGAAAGGACCCTCTCGCACCTAGTGTGTGGTCAGACTGGTGCTGCAAGGGCGGTGATTCCCGGTTGGGACAGTCTTTTTGGCCTGTAGTCTTTTGATTTCACTGTGTCAAAAGTTCAGAATAGCAGAAGTAAAACCAATGAATCACCTGGAGTACTAATTAGTAAAAGTTTATTGTGCACATATCAGAAGAGAGTTTGCCAACTGGGAGCCCTCAAACCAAAACACGAAATGTGGCTTAAGGGTATATTGTTATAAAGCAGCGTATATAGTGAGAAAGCAGTGACTGTTCATTCTTCACAGTGACTGCTTATAATATTAGAATTTTCTTAAATGATACGGAGTTGGTCAGTGGTTACCTCATATCAACCTTGGGAAACAGTTTGTTTAAGTTTTGCTTATGGTTTCCAGAGGTATAAACAAGAAATGACCCAGGTCAAGTTAGTCTTGCAAAATAAGCTAAGCTTTGCTTGTATGACTGAATTGGTTTTGTCAGCTCAGAGAATTTTCAAGACTGGTCTCTATTTGTTTTTTATTTTAACAACTATTTGAGGGCTACATGAAGGCTGGAAGGGCCCCTGAGCCCCAGAATTTGCAGTGGCTGCTCCTCATGTGCTCTTCATTGCTGGAACTCATGTCTAGTACTTTTCCGTGGAGAAATGTATCCACTACAATTCTAAGTTCAACAAAGCTGCCTTTTACAATTGAAGATGACAGATTCTCAAAAACAAGTGACTTGGAAATGTATCATCCTTGCACTCTTGCAGAAAATTCTTTTTTTTCTTTTTTTTTTGTGAGGAAGATCAGCCCTGAGCTAACATCCATGCTAATCCTCCTTTTTTGCTGAGGAAGACTAGCTCTGAGCTAACATCTATTGCCAATCCTCCTCCTTTTTTTCCACAAAGCCCCAGAAGATAGTTGTATGTCATAGTTGCACATCCTTCTAGTTGCTGTATGTGGGACGCAGCCTCAGCATGGCCGGAGAAGCGGTGTGTCGATGCACACCAGGGATCCGAACCCGGGCCGCCAGTAGCGGAGTACACGCACTTAACCGCTAAGCCACGGGGCCGACCCTCTTGCAGAGAATTCTTATTGAATAAACAAAAGACATTTGGGGAAGTTGTATCCAAAAAAAGTTGGAATGAAAATTGAATCCGTATAAATACAAGGATGTTTAAATAGTTTTGATTAGTGCTATTATAGAATATAATATGCAGATAATAATTCATGAAACAAAGGCTAAATTATTTATGCATAATTATAACTCCAGTAGACTAAACAAAAATTCTAGTCAATATATTCATGTAGTGGAAGAAGAGGGAAACACAACCTGGCCTTAGATCCTTGTCCTTTTGGAATGGCATGTGGGCATAAATTTTTGCTAATAGAAATGATTCTTTTATTTTAAAAAAATTAATTGCCATTATGATGGAGAAAGATAAGACCATGGCTTGCATAAATCGAGCTGAATTGCCCTGTGCATAAAGTATGATCAGATTGAAAATTTCCTTTGGCAGGTTATGTGTGTATGTAATATACATATGTATGCAATATATATGTGTTTAATATAATATGCATGTATATTGTATATATTTGTATATAATATATGTATATTTTATGTATTTGGAGATATATATATATATATATATATATATATATATATATATATATATATATGCCAGAAGGTTCACCTTGGCAGAGATTAGAGCCAGAAGATAAAAATTTTTTATGATGACATGAATTAAGGGCCTTTGTGAACAGTAGTGTTAAGATGTTTTCTGCCCTATGCAGACTTATATTCTCCTATATTATTTCATATAATTAGAAAATCTCAGTTATACACATTAACCTTATATTTATAGGACAGTAAAGGAAAGTTCAGCCTTGTTGGTAGCAGATCTCTGGTGAGTTTGACTTTCCAGGCCCAAAGTAGAGCTTAGAGTGGGAGGAACAAGAGACAACAGAACATTAAAGTGCAGGAAGGGCAGAACCAGGAATTAGATGTCAACAAATTTATTTTACCCCAAATTTCAGAGAAAGTTAATTGAAGGAAGATCAGTAAAAACCTGTTACTCTAATGCATTTGGGAGGAAAAAATTAATTGCAGGGGTTTCTTTTCACAAATTAACTGAGAATCTTATGTTTGAATAAGATATATTTATAAAGATCCCAAGTCAAACTAAACACAGACTGTTTACTTTACAAATCACTAGAAAAGAGAAAATAAGGAAAACAGGATGTGCAGAAAAGGATGTGTTGGACGGCTTTTTTGATATGTCAACATAGCTAGGCTATAGTCTCCAGTTACTGAAATACTAATCTAAGTTTTTCTGTGAAGGGGTTTTTCAGATATAATTCAAGTCACTAATCAGTTGACTTTCAGTCAGGTTGGGCCTGACTTACTCAGTTGGAAGGCCTCAAAGCAGAGCTGAGGCTTCCTGCAGACGGAGAAGATATTCCACCAGTGCACAGTAGTGTTCACCTGTGCCATGGACCTTACTCATAATCTTTCTTTCCTGACTGCCTCTGGACACCTAGATATCTTTATCTATCTATCTATCTATATAAAAATATCTTTATATCTTACTTGTTCTACTTTTCTGGTTGAACTAACTGATACATTTGACAACAATGAAGAAGCCTAGAAATATCTTAAGGGAAATACACTGAAACTGATGAATATTTTTTATAAAAGTTAAGAAATAAAAAGAAAGGAAAAGAAAACAGGGTGATTGATAGATAAATCTAAGAGGTAGTCATTTGATAAACCAAATAAAATAATCCACAAGTTAGGTAAAATTAGATGTGAAAAATGGGAAAATAACAAATGCATATGAAATGAAAGGATTAAAGGAGACTATTTTCTGCAACTCTAGGTTAATAGATTTTCTAGTGTTATATAAAATCCTAAAATTGACTCAAGTACAGTTAAAAAACCACAATAAACCAATTAACTATGGAAGAATTAGAGATTGTAGTCAAAGGAACTACTCTCTGAAAACCTGGCCTGCTGTTTTATATATCATTTCCTTCAACTCAATGAGAATAGATTGATTGTATACCAGTAACTCTTCAAATAATAAAGAATATAGAACCATTATAAAGATATTTATATGAAGCTAGAAAACAGTTATATCAAATCAACACAACTGAATAGTGTTTCTTTATGTTTACATATAAATTCTATATAAAATATCAGCCAGTATAATCCAGAATCAAATTAAAAAAATAATGCTTCAAGACAAACTGGTATTCATACTACAACTATAAAAATGGTTGATATGAGAATTTTAATATGTTAAAAATAATCATAAGATCATTTTTATAGAAGTTGATATTGTACTTGATAAACTTTAATATTTATTCCTAATAATAAAATAGCATACTAAAAGAAAAATATAAGGATAGTTTCATAATCCTTAATGTAATAAATGTATGTGTTGTTCATATTTACACACATATATGTATGCAAACCCACACACACACACACATCTGTAGGAACACTAAGTGATAAGAGACCAGAAGCTTTTCTGTTAAATTCAGAACAAGAATGAAATGCCTTAAAAAAATATTACTTATGAACATTTTAGAAATACTGGCAAAAACAAATAAGAAAACAATAGAAGTTATAAATATTGAAAAGGTGACAAAAACACCTTAATGTACATATGATATGACTCTATATTTGAAAAATTCCACAGAATAGATAAAAAATAATAATAATTATGAGAGCATTCAGAAAGTTAGCTAAAGTTAAAATGCTAAAATCAATAGCTTCCTTTGCTACTATAATTTTTTGAACTCTACAGAAGAACATTAAAAAAAATACTCAGACTTGTTTTGTTATTGGATGGGAAGCCTATTTTAGATTCCAAATTTTAAACCACTTTGTAAATATAATCCAATGTCAATTAAAATCATACACGTGCTCATATAGTTCATATGTATTCTTTCATTTGTTTTGCAGAGAGGAGCAAGAAAGTTGTATGATGATTTTAAACATCTGGAAGAAATTTAGGTTGGAGGCTGATGGCGGTAGGACAAAGCAGAACATGGGTAATTTAGAGATCTTCTGAGTTTTAAAGTAAATTGAGTACATGAAAAGGAATAGCAATAAGCCTAATGTGATATAGTGGATATTCAGTAGGTGCCAGCTCCCTTCCTTTTATCCTTCCTAGATGAGCTGGTTGTTTGGATGAGATGATTCAGTTGTCTATGATTTGAGCAATCTATTTTGATGCCAAATCAGGGTTCTTTAATATATTACCACATAAAATAGTTCAGAACCGTCATATTTACCAGCACATGCATCCTGATGTAACTCAAGGACTAACGCAATCTCTGGGGTCATGATTAATCTTTTCTGTATCTTCAAGGTGCAAACTTTAGGTATTGGGTCAATTCTCAAAGCCTTAACCAGTAGATTTCTAAGTCAGTTCCTGCTGCCATTTAATCTTCTCTTCAGTTGACTGGCGGAATCTGATGGAGCTAGCGCTTGAATCAAGATCACTAAATCCCCCCTTTTCTGTTTGAAATCCCATGGGATTTCATTCCATCCTACACACAGACTGTTTCATCTCAAGGTTTGAGGGAAAGGAAATGATCCCTCTCCTTATACAAAAGTTAGGGAGTCCTTGCCTAATTCAAACACTCTCAGCTTGGCTTATGATAAATACCAGGTTAATGTGTCATCAGAAGGCTGGGGATTACTTCCGAAATAAATAAATAAAATATTTGCTCCATGGTGTGGCTCTTTTATGATAACCAGTATTTGGCTGGAGATTTAGTTTCTTAATCATCCAACACCATTTCCACTGCTGAGGAACCATGATCAGGTCATTACCATGGTAATCAAGCCCTTTCCTGTATTACGCTTAGGTTAGCTCCCAGGTATCTCTCAGTATCCAGCCTTGCTTTTCTCAAATATTTATTTGCTGGTGGGCTTATTGTTAGCAGATATTTGGTATTTCAAGGTTCTATCTGGAAACTTTTCATTATTTTAATACACATATCCACGTGTCAGATCTTGCAGAATATCTTACAGGAGACAACTAATGAATATGAGGTCCCCTGAGGGAAGAAAAAACAATAGGTCACAATTCAATTACAGCAGTGTTAGATTCAAGGAATACAGAACTTATATCCTAACAGCATTTAAAAGCAAAAAAAAAAAAAAGTGACCACGTGTCCTATAACATAAAATGATGGCAAAACAATTGTTAGTAGAAGAGTATATTTTGTAGCACATTTTAAATGTAAATAGGTCATGAAATGAACAGTCCTATATTCTAAGGCAGGGAATGATTACCTTTTGTTTGCTACATTTGGAAAGTGTTTTGAGGGGAATTACAATAAACACACATACAATAAGACTGATCAACAAAGAAAATAGCTTTCAGATCAATGGGAATATTATATCAGAAAATGCTAGCTATAGCAACCAAACTCAAAATTTCACCTGAAGCATCTTAGGATTTTTATTGCCTAAATGAAATGTACTAAGGCAAAAAGAGATTTTTTTCCCCCTTGTTATAAGCACCAAGAGGAATTGCTCATAGGGGTATTTATATTTAAAGGAAAAAATGCTTTATTATTTAGAGGAGGGAAAATGGACATGTAAAACTTTGGATTATTGGCATTTAATATTGACCTCCATTACACTAAAAAAACTGCATTGTGCTAGCAAATTTAATTCTTTAATCTTGGATAAACAGTTTTAAAACAGTTGGTTACAATCTAAATAATCTATCGCTTGTGGTGTGGAATTTTATTATATAGAAATGTTTATTTTAATATACCCTATGGTAAAATATATTCCAAAGACAGCAGCTAAAATTCCTGGAAGCATCTTTCTGATTATGAGTATAACATAAGTATAATCAGTTTAGCAAAACAATATGAAAATATATTAAGGTGCATATCACCCTAAAATTTCGAAACCAAGTAAAAAATACCCAACCTTTTGCAAGTTTCAGAATTGCTTTATTTATTTTGGTTTTTAAAATTTTTTTATTAGGGTCTAATTGACATACAACATTATATAAGTTGCAGGTTTACAACCTAATAATTTGATATTTGTATGCATTGGGAAATGATCACCACAGTAAGTCTAGTTAACATCTGTCACCATACATAGTTAACAGATTTTTTTTCTTGTGAAGAGAACTTTTAAGATTTACTTTCTTAACAACTTTCAAATATGCAATACAGTGTTATTACATATAGTCACCATACTGTACATTACATCCCCATGGCTTATTTATTTTATAAATGGAATTTTGTACCTCTTGACCCCTTTCTCCCATTTTGCTCACCCTCCATCCTCCACTTCTGGCAACCACCAATCCGATCTTTGTATCTATGAGCTTGGTTTTTTTCTTTTTCTTTTGGATTCCACATTTAGTGAGATTATACAATATTTGTTTTTTCTGTCTGACTTATTTCACTTAGCATAATGCCCTCAAGGTCCATCCATGTTGTCACAAATGGCAGGATTTCATTCTTTTAGCTGAATAATATTCCATTGTGTATATATATCACATTTTCTTTATCCATTCATCTATCAGTGGACATTTAGGTTGTTTCCGTGTCTTGGCTATTGTAAATAATGCTGCAGTGAACAGGGGGATGCAGATATCTTTTCAAATTAGTGTTTTCAAATTAGTGTTTTCATTGTCTTTGGATAAATATGCAGAAGTGGAATGGCTGGATCATATGCTAGTTCTATTTTTAATTTTTTGAGGAACCTCCATACTGTTTTTCATAGTGGCTGTTCCAAATTACATTCCCACCCACAGTGCACAAGAGTTTCCTTTTCTCTACATCCTCGCTAACACGTTATTTCTTGTCTCTTTGATAATAGCCATTCTGACAGATATGAGGTGATATCTCATTGTGGTTTTGATTTGCATTTCCCTGATGATTAGTGATGTTGAGCATCTTTTCATGTACCTGTTGGCCATCTGTATGTCTTTGGAAAAATGTCTGTTCAGATCCTCTAACCAATTTTTGATCGGATTGTTTGTTTTTTTGTTCTTGAGTTGTATGAAGTCTTTATACATTTTGGATATTAACGCCTTGTCGGATATATGATTTGCAGATATTTTCTCTTATTCAGTAGGTTGCCCAGAGTTGCTTTATTGCCAAAGGAGGAAGGAAGTGTGTTTTGGTGTGTGTGTGTGGGGGGAGCCCCTCCCAAGGAAAAAGAAACCCAAAGGAGTTCCATTCAGAATTATCTGTCAAATAATTCTTTATAAAATCAAAAGAAGGACAAAGCAATGTAGATGTGTAAAAAATGATGAAAGCCCATCTACCTAAAGGCCTCACTGGGGGACATTATTTTGATTAATTTACCATTGTCCAGGCTCAGGTCTGTGGTTTTTAGTTCAGATAATAGATCTCAGGAGCATAGCAATAATGGATTTATCACTCCAAGTCAGATTTCTATTCACCAAGCTTAGAACTGTATGAAAATTTTTAAAAAATTATAAAATTAAAATATCTATCTACCTACCTGCCTACCTATCTACCTATATATGTATATCAGAGTTCATATGCAGTAGAGCACATGTGTTGATGTGAGTAATATATTTTATTCCTTTAGGCGGGTCTAATGTGAGAAGCCAAACTATAAGCAAAACACTGCTAGGGAAGCATGGAATCTGGTATGAGAAGACAGATAATCTTAGGCAGTGTCCTTCAACTATAAGTTGCTTAAGCACTCTTCCTCATAGTGGGATCATAATAATATTTATGATCAAGACTCACTCTCCCCTGGACAGTGCTTAGGTGAATTCTGCACACATTTCCTTCTCCAACTCTTCTGCTTTATTTTCATTGCTGATCAACCTCAACCCAACCCATTTTTTTCTTCATGTAACTTGATACCTCCAGTCAAGTCCCTTTTAAAAAAAAAAGGAAATATAATAATTTAATCAAGACAAGGAACTATACTAATATGTAAAATAGTTTTATATATCCTTGCTGTTTCACTATGGGCTTAATTTATAGATTAAATTTCAGGATCACACTTAACTCCTTTATTTCCAAGTTTCACTTTTTCCCAGTAAAACCCAATTAAAATGTATCTTGAATATGATGGCATGTAATGCTTCATAACTTGACTCATGTAGAAGATTTACTAGCGTAACTGGAAATGAAGGGCTTTCTTCCCTCAATCAGCCCTTTTTTTAAGAAAGGAGAATCGAGGCCTCTGTATAAAATGGGATAAGAATCAACACCTTTCGTTTTCCAGCATCCTTGACTTTAAAGTGAGAATGCAAATGGAAAGCATTTTTATTTTTATTAAAACCATTAATGGGGGCCGGCCTGGTGGCTTAGTGGTTAAGTGGATGTGCTCCGCTGCTGTCGGCCCGGGTTCAAATCCCAGGCGTGCACCGATGCACTGCTTGTCAGGCCGTGCTGTGGCAGCGTCCCACATAAAGTGGAGGAAGATAGGCACAGATGTTAGCCCAGGGCCAGTCTTCCTCAGCAAAAAGAGGAGGATTGGCATGGATGTTAGCTCAGGGCTGATCTTCCTCACCAAAAAAAAAAAACATTAATGTAGCCTCCATTTTCAATCTGAATATATCTTTAAGTGTTTAAATAAATGATTTTTTCCTCTATAAATATAGGAGTGATAGAGGAAGAAACATAAGGAGTTATTTAGTTCATATTTTGGAAAAATAATAGCAATAAAGTTCTGATAGTATTGCAGAGGTTATACATTTTTTTGCATGTAACAGCAATCATATTTTAGTTGGTACTCATGGACATAAATTGAAAGAATGAATTGAAATGGATATAATACTTTCATCTATTATTCAGCAAGCTATCAAATGAGGTGTTATGACTTACAGTGAGCAACTTCAACCTATCATTTTTGCCAATCTAAAAATCTGATTAAATGTCAAGCAAGTGTGATGTGAATGTGCCTTCCAGAAATGTTCTAAATAAGTAGAAATCGCTGTTTCTTTAGCTTTTCTGATTTAAACAGTGCTTTTTTGAGACACCAAGTTATTAGAACTGAGATGGGCACTGGTATCTCAAAGTGACAATAACTGAATTTCAACTGATCAGTTGACCTGACTTTCCTGCTCCTCTTCCCATTCACTCCCTTTTCATTATGCTCCAATCATACTGACCATCTTCTGGCTTCTTCAGCACACCTTACATGCCAGGGTATGTTGCCCTTTTGAGCCTTTACATTTGTGCTTCCTCCAACTGGATATTTGCACCCAGATCTTTGATGACTCAGTCACCTGAAGAACTAACCGAGTTAGAAAATCTACTTCCAGTGTGGCTCACTTACATGGCTGCCAGTTTGCTGCTGGCTGTTGGCAAGGGAACTTATTTCCTCTCCACAAGGGCTTCTCCACAGTGCTGCTTGAGTGTTCTCAAAACATGGAGGCTGGCTTCTCCCAGACGGAGTCATCCAAGAGAAAGAGAGCCACACAGAAGCTATGCCTTTCATGACCTAGCCTTGGAAGTTAGCATAGTATCACTTCCACCACATTGTATATTTTAGACATGATCACTTCAGAGCATCCCACATTAAAGGGGAGGGGCATTAGACTCCACCTTTTGATGGGAAGAGTGTCAAAGAATTTGGTTCATATTTTAAAACCACCACACTAAGGCCCATGATTCTCTTTAATCTAAATAGTTACTCTTTAATTAACATAACAGGTATTGTATTGCTCATAAATTAATACAATAACAATAATAGTAGCAATAAACAATAAATAGTAATATTCATTTGAATGTTATCTTCTTTCCTTTAAATGTCACATTTCTATACTCCTTCGAATTTTTTTATTGAGGTATAATTGACATACAACATTATATTAGTTTAAGAAGTTCAACATAATGATTCGATATTTGTATGGATTGCAAAATGATCACCACAATAAATCTAGTTAACATCTGTCACCAATCATAGTTACAGAATTTTTTTTTCTTGTAATGAGAACTTTCAGGATCTACTCTTTTAGCAACTTTCAAATATGTAATACAGTATTATTAACTATAGTCACCATGCTGTACATTACATTTCCATGACTTATTTATTTTATAACTGGAAGTTTGTACCTTTTGACTCCCTTCATCCATTTTGCCCAACCCCTCTCCCCCACCTCTGGCAACCACCAATCTGTTCTCTGTATCTATGTGCTTGGTTTGTTTTTTGTCTTTTCTTTTTTCTTTTTTTTTAGATTCCTACATATAAGTGAGATCATATGGTATTTGTCTTTCTCTGTCTGACTTATTTCATTTAGCATAATGCCATCAAGGTCCATCCATGTTGTTGTAAATGGCAAGATTTCATTCTTTTTCATGGCTGAATATTATTCCGTTGTATATATATATAACATTTTCTTTATCCATTCATCTATCAATGGACACTTAGCTTGTTTCTATATCTTGGCTATTATAAATAATGCTGCACTGAACATGGAGGCATAAGTATCTTTTCAAATTACTGTTTTCATTTTCTTTGAATAAATACCCAGTAGTGGAATTGCCAGATCGTATGGTAGTTCTATTTTTAATTTTTTGAGGAACTTCCATACTGTTTTCTGTAATGGCTGCACCAATTTACATTCCCAACAACAGTGCATATAGGTTCCCTTTTCTCTATATCCTCACTAG
The DNA here is from genome assembly GCF_057802395.1 of Ceratotherium simum simum. Taxonomy (NCBI): domain Eukaryota; kingdom Metazoa; phylum Chordata; class Mammalia; order Perissodactyla; family Rhinocerotidae; genus Ceratotherium; species Ceratotherium simum. The sequence continues at coordinate 106,403,606 of NC_141940.1, read as the reverse complement.
CACTTGTTATTTCTTGTCGTTACAATAGCCATTCCAACAGGTGTGACATGATATTTCATTGTGGTTTTGATTTGCAATTCCCTGATGATTAGTGATGTTGAGCATCTTTTCATGTGCCTGTTGGTCATCTGTATGTCTTCTTTGGAAAAGTGTCTGTTAGATCCTCGACCCATTTTTTAATAGGTTTGTTTGTTTTTTTGTTGTTGAGTTGTATGAGTCCTTTATATATTTTGGATATTAACCTCTTGCCAGATATATGATTTGCAAATATTTTCTCCCATTCAGTAGGTTGCCTTTTCATTTTGTAGATGGTTTCCTTTACTGTGCATCCCCTGAATTTTTAAATTTAGTTTTATTGTATCTACTGTTTCAAGTCTTTTCAAGAGAAGTTTTTCTCCAATTTTATAAAGAAAGTATAAGGAAAACCATAATTCACTTACAAATTGATTTGTAGCCAACAGTGATGGGAAACATATATTCTGTTAAGTCCTATAATGGTAACTATAAAATATATATGAATTTTGTTTCACTTTAAAAGTTGATTAGCAATAAGATGTTAAACTGTATTATGTATAAGATTCATGCAACTACATTTTATTTTGTCCAATTAAAGTAGAAATTATATTCAAATTCTTGGACCTGCTTTAATTTTCAAAGATTTGTGGAAAACAGTGAAAAGAAGAAGAGAAATGCTGTAACATATAAAAGTGTACATATTCTTTCTGTATTTAAACAACTCAATAATAATAATAGTGATTCAAATTAACGCCTTAACCAAATTGGTTGAATGTTATTCCACTTATTCTAAACTCTTAGTCTTTCTTTCTTTATTATGTAAGTTTCAGGTGTATAACATTATCATTTGACATCTGTGTACGCTACAAAGTGATCAACCTCCAAAAGTCTAGTTACCATCCATCACCCTACCCCTCACCCCTTGACGCCCTTCACCCCTTTCGGCTACCCCTCAATCCCCTTACCCTCTGGTAACCACCAATCTGTTCTTTGTTTCTATGAGTTTGTTTTTGTTTTGTTTGTTTGTTTGTTTTTAGATTCCACTTATGAATGAAATCATATGGTATTTGTCTTTCTCCTTCTGACTTATTTCACTTAGCATAATACCCTTAAGGTCCATTTATGTTGTTGCAAATGGAAAGATTTCACTTTTTTGTGTGTCTTAGTAGTATTTCATTGAATATATATACCACATCTTCTTTATCAGTTCATTCATTGATGGAGACTTAGGTTGTTTCCATATCTTGGCTATTGTAAATAATGCGGCACTGAACATGGGGGTGCAGATATCTTTTCAAATTAGTGTTTTTGTATTCTTTGCAAAAATACCCAGTAGTGGAATACCTGGATCATATTGTAGTTCTATTTTTAGTTTTTTGAGGAATCTCTGTACTGTTTTCCATAGTGCATCAATTTACAATCTCATCAACAGTGTACAAGGGTTCTCTTTTCTCTGCATCTTCTCCAACAGTTGTTATTGCTTGTCTTTTTGATAATAGCCATTCTGACAGGTGTGAGTTGATATCATTGTGGTTTTGATTTGCATTTCCCTAATAATTAGTGATGTTGAACATCTTTTCATGTGCCTGTTGGCCATCTGTTTATCTTCTTTGGAAAAATGTCTATTGAGATCCTCTGCCCTGTTTTTTAATTGGGCAGTTTGTTTTGTTGTTGTTGAGTTGTATGAGTTCTTTATATATTTTGGATATTAACCCCTTATTGGATATATGATTTGCAAATATCTTCTCCCATTCAGTGAGTTGTCTTTTCATTTTGATGATGGGTTCTGTTGCTTTGCAGAAGCTTTTTGGTTTGATGTAGTCCCATTTGTTTATTTTTGTTTTTGTTTCCCTTGCTTTTGGAGTCAGATCCACAAAAACATCACTAAGACCAAGGTCAAGGAACTTACTGGCTATATTTTCTTCTAGGGATTTTATGGTTTCAGATCTTACATTTAAATCTTTAATCCATTTTGAGTTAATTTTTTTGTATGGTGTAAAATCGTGATCGAGTTTCATTCTTTTGCTTCTGGCTGTCCAGTTTTCCCGCCACCATTTATTGAAGAGACTGTCTTTTCTCCATCGTATGTTCTTGGCTCCTTTGTCATAAATTAATTGTCCGTATATGTGTGGGTTTATTTCTGGGCTCTCAGTTCTGTTCCATTGATCTGTGTGTCTGTTTTTGTGCCAGTACCATGCTGTTTTCATTACTATAGCTTTGTAATATCGTTTGAAATCAGAGAGTGTGATACATCCAGCATTGTTCTTCTTTCTCAAGATTACTTTGGCTATTTGGGATCTTTTGTGGTTCCATACAAATTTTAGAATTATTTGTTCTAGTTCTGTGAGATATGCCATTGGAATTTTGATAGGGATTGTATTGAATCTGTAGAATGCTTTTGGTAGTATGGACATTTTCACAATATTAATTCTTCCAATCCATGAGCATGGCATATCTTTCCATTTATTTGTGTCGTCTTCAATTTCTTTCATCAATGTCTTATAGTTTTCAGTGCACAGGTCTTTAACCTCCTTGGTTAAGTTTATTCCTAGGCATTTTATTCTTTTTGATGTAATTGTAAATGAGATTATTTTCTTAATTTCTCTTTTCGGTAGTTAGTTATTAGTGTATAGAAACACCACAGATTTCTGTATATTGATTTTGTATCCTCTGACTTTACTAAATGCATGTATTAGTTCTAACAGGTTTTTTTGGTGGAGTCTTTAGGGTTTTCTATATATAGTATCATGTCATCTGAAAACATAAACTCTTAGCCTTTATAACAACTAATTTGATATTTAATTTTTTTAAAGTAGAAGGTAAAACTTACTCATCATTGGCATCTTATGTTCAAGTGAGATGAGTGTTACCAGTGCCCCTAAATTCCCTATAGTTAATCAAGTCTTAAAACTAAACAGCAAAGTCTCTTTTTCAAGCAAATGTACAAAACTCTAGAGATTAAAGGCATCATCTTCTGCTATAATTTAAATATTCATACTATGGTTAGATATATTTCCTGGAGATATATTCAGTTATAGCCAAGAATGGCATGTTTAAAATTACTAAAATTATTTCTGTTCTTCACCTGAAAAATGCAGTTATATCACCAGCTGTAATTTAGTGCAGTACATAGCCTAGTTTTGAGTGGAATTAAGCCTCTTAAAAATGTCTTTTAATTATAGCCATTAATTGTGACCATTTTCATTAACCAAGTTTTTTTGTTGTTTTAATTCCATCTTCTTGTAATTTTATTTTAAAATTCTGAAAGATCTTTGTTTTCAATGTGAATTAGTTTGACCAAGTAAATTTGCTTTGTACCTCCTTGGGCAGTAGCATGATATGTTTGCAAAAAAATGGGTTTTAGAGTCAGTTAACACTATGTTTGAATTCCACTTATGCCTTTCATTTGCTTGTGATCTTGAAAAGTTACTGATGTTTTCTTGGTTTCAGTGTTCTCATATGTAATAAGGGATTAACACCCAATATGCAGTGCTCTTCTAATGAGTCACTTAGACAACATGTATGCTTGGCACATAACAGATGCTCAATAAATGTTAGTTCTTTACCCTTTTCCAAAAGATCCTGTCTTCGGGGCCATTTCTGTTAAATAGAAAATAAAAACAAAAACCTTGCAAATCTTTCTCAAAAATGAATTAAATGTGGTTGTAACCTGTGGTCTGATTTTGACAAAATGGTGAAACAACAGAAACAAATCTGTTTTCTTCTGAATCTACTTTAAGAAACCCTCTTCCTTTTTCACCATCACCTGGTAGACACCACCACTTACTTGCTGTGACTTGAACAAGTTCCTTAATGTCCCTGTGCCTGTTCCTTATCTGTAAATTGGAGATAATAATAGTGCCTACATCATGTGGTTGTTATGAAGATCAATTCAATTAATTCAAATAAATGTTTATATAAATAGTCAATTTATATTAGCTACCAATATTATTTGGAAAGGTTTTGTATTTCTTTTTACTAATGCTCAAGAACCGCCTCCCAACCCCCATAGCCTGGCTTAAATCTAACTTTCAGATTTTCATATATTCCCACCACCAACAAGATCCAATGTAATTATGCTAAACTCAAGTGCAGATGGTGCACTTAATTTCAGGAGGTTCCCAGAGCCCTTGAAGTCCATTCTTAGATCCCTTAACATACTTAAAAACATTTAATTTGGGAGATATGCAAAGGAATTTATAATATTTTTGAGCTCAGAAGTATAACAGAGCTCCAAATATATAGCCTAACATTTGGAGTTTATATAAAATGATTTATATTGTTTTTAAACATCTTTAGTATGGATTTATTTCTACATCTTCCAAGTTCAGTCGCTTATGCTTCCATGGATGCCTTTTCCTGGCTTTTCTATCCAAGTTCATAGCATATATTTTACTACAAAGGTATTCTAATGTATGTGTCCTCATTTTGCTGTTTCTGGCTCAGAGGGAGAGTTTCCATTATGTCAAACATAGCGATTATTCCACTAGCTTTTTTAAAAAGTGCTCATTTTCCTCCCTTCAAAGACATGCAAAACAGAAATCTTTCATAATTCTCTTTACATAATGGGGTCCTATTGTGTGAGTCGGCATAAGCAAGACACATCCTGCAGTGAATCATTCTTTCTTTCTTTCTTCCTTTCTTTCTTTGACTAAAGGTATCAAGTCATTGTCTTTTTATTGATAGATCCAAATTTCATCTCCCAGGTAACTGATTAAGGATGAATCATCAAAAATTTGTCACAATTCAAATAGACAAAGAATGTAAATAATAGGTCTGCAATATGAACGCATATAAGAAAGGAAGGAGAATGGAAATAGCATCAGAGCAATAGACCTTTTCATTTTAAATATTTTGTTCAGTTTATTTCAGAACTGTGCACACTGTCAGGGATAATGAGTAAGCAGGAACCTCAATAAATGGCAAAGTCCAGCCTTAACAATTTGTTTTATAAAAGTTAAAAAAAAAAAAAAAAAATATATATATATATATATATATATATATATATATAATATTTGTCTCCAGTTTTATAAATTATGGTCTGGACGGTACCTAAAACAGAAATTTCACGTAGCAGTACTAGAGTGCCCAAAGTATTCCAGTTATATACATTTAGCCTTTTCTTCATTGCTATAGAAATGGGAAGGGAAACAGGACTGGATCTTTTCTGGAAAAAGTAAGGGGATGGGTTCTGGTGAGGTAGAGAAATGATTCAGTTTTAGTTTTCTGTGATTAAAAATGATTGGGATCTAGGAAAAAGTATGAGTCACTCCAGGAGCGTGCATTTCCAAGCAGGAAATGTAGTTGTTGTGATGCCCAGGACCCGAAATTCCTGAAAAAAATTCTCCTTTTGTCATTTGAGTGTTTTCGAGAATTGATCAAGTAATTGGCATATATTTCATTCCTAATGCCAACTCTGACCTCAATAGTGGTAGGAGCCATATCTTATTTATCTGAATATTTTTCAGTAACTGGTATACTACCTGGCACAAAACAGACACTTGTCTATATTTTAATAAATGAAAGAGCCAATAAATGAAATCTGCTGAATATTATGTTAAACTTGAAACTTCATTGATGTTAATTTTTATTTGAATGTATATGTAGGGGGTGTGGGTATGACTGAATGAATTTGAATTTATATTTATATATTATATATATATTTATAAATATATACAGTTATATATGAATGTGTATGCATCTATATATTTATCTATATAGGTGAGGAGAGAGACTTGATATGTCATTTGTCTTGTTATTCATTATATTATATCCTCGAGGACAGAGCTTCTGTTTTCTACTTCCTATGGAGAGCTCTACATTTTCTAAAGTAATATTATACATAGGTTGAAGCACAGTTTATGTAGTGTGAACAAAGAATATTGCTTATAAGATTTGGACTTTAAAAATTTCAATATCTGCTTTTTAATTAGCAACAAAGTAAAGATAAAAGTAGCAATTTTCCCACCATTTTGTATGTATGATTTTCATTTCTTTTAAAGAATTACTACATTCTTCTCATTCCCAAAATCGTGTGCCATATCTTTTTCGTTTTGAAGTAAATTATACTAATTTAAATGTATTTTCACATTGAGAGTTTGGTGGTGAGCATTGCTGGCATTCTGCAGGACAGTTTCATGCAACGCTACATGTAAGTCTCTCTGTTACTGTAATCAGGGCTGCTGTCAGTTGTCATGGCCGACTGCCAACTGGTGGAGTCAGTGGTTGTATTTTATCTTCCTAAGGAAAACTAATTCAGCAAGCTATAGAACATAACTGCTGGCCTGTGACTTGTTTATTTTTTAAATAAACATGCAGTGCATGGAGGGAATCACCATTCTGTGCCTATTGTTTACTTTAGTCAGAGAGACATAATGTTTTGGTTGCAGTGTATTTGAAAAGAGAATATTGGGGAGGCATAACAGCAGCTGTATCTAGCTTGTATAATATTTATGGCTTTCCTTTTCTGAGATGCGACCAAGTTCTGTATTTTTGTGAGTTTTGTATTTTGAACATAAAAAGGTGGGAAATCTTTGGTACTGAATTTTTTTTTTAATAATTTTATTTATTTATTTATTTTTCCCCAAAGCCCCAGTAGATAGTTGTATGTCATAGCTGCACATCCTTCTAGTTGCTGTATGTGGGACGCGGCCTCAGCATGGCCGGAGAAGCAGTGCATCGGTGCGCACCCGGGATCCGAACCCGGGCCGCCAGCAGTGGAGTGCGCACGCTTAACCGCTACGCCACGGGGCCGGCCCTTTGGTACTGAATTTTAAGGAGAAATAGTGGCTAAATGGAACAAAATACAAAAAGGACCTTCAAGTATTTTACTTTCTGATCTTCAACATCATCAGTCAGCTGTGGAGTTATGTTTCCTAAGTATACATAAAGTATTGAATGGTTAAAACTATTGGACATCTTTGGAAAATATGAAATCCATAAAATTATTGTATTGGCTTTAATTCAAGTATGAAGAGATATGTAATACATGTGGTGATAATTGAAGTGTACTTTGAAGGAAGTTAAATAATGCTTTATTCCGCTCTTAACCAGGTTAAACTTGAGCATATAAGCCAAAGATTTGCCAAGTTAAAAGTGAAAATATAAGAGAAGCACAGCATGTTAATTGATTGCTCTCTGGAAGAAAAAGTGATTTGACTAGGATTCCCTTCTTAAATGGCAACCTTAAGAACAGAGGTTTAGTCTTTTTGGCTTGGTGGCCAAACTTTAAGAGATAATAAGCTGTCCTTAGAATCTTTGTAAATCTCTGTGACAGTTTCATGATAGTATACTGCAGTGCTTGAATCTGGTCCATTACTCTAATGAAGAATCCCAAATGAATTTAATGTTCTTTCTTTTATCCATGTTTCTTTCATTGATTCTGGCTTATAATTCTGGACAGAAGATTTAAGGTAGCCAATGTGCCAAAATACTGCAGCATGTTGGCATGCAAGAAAGGACACGAGAAAAACAGAAATAGCCTGTGACCTCTAGCCAGTAAATGTTGCAGACAAGAAGGGATCAGACTCAAGCAACAATAACCCTCAATGGGTTAAGTCAAAGTTTCTATGAAATACCAAACTAACACTTCTAGTCCTTCATCAAAATGGCATTCATTAATTTGTTCTTTAGGCATTTATTGAGTGCCAGATATGTGCCAGCTGTAAGTAGTTCACCATCTTGTACAGCATGTGCTTTGGATAAATTTTCCGAGAGGTAACAGATTTACCTAACTCAGCTGTCCTCTCTTGCCGGCCTATCTTATAACCAAAGCTATATACTGTGAAATAGCTAATCAGAGTAGAGGCAGTAGAATATAGTAAAACTTGTCAGCAAAATATTTATAGAACATGATTTTAGATTCACCAATACTGCTTTAATGCTGTGACCTCCCGCTCTCTTATCAACCTTATGTTCAGCTCTCATCTTCTCTATATAGTCTTGCAACTTTTACAGGATCCTTCCTATTGGCTAGTAAAATAGTTTTTGTTTTGTTTTTCTATGCTTGCTGACTTTACTCCCTTACCTACCATTCATATTTCAATAAATTTCCTATCCTAACAATTTCAGTGAAATTACCCTGATTAAAGTCAATGAAAATCTCCACTTAGGTCAGTCTGATGGAAACATTTTGGTCCCCATTTTAGATTTCCTCTCAGTAGCATTAGACAGCAAAAGTTTCAGGATGATGGAAAGTAGCCATCTGAGTTATGAATGAGGTGACTGGGGGACCATCAAATGTGTATAGTGAAGAAAAGTGACAGAGATGATGCAAGGATTTTAGCTTTGGTTACTGAGAGCATAATGATGCATTAAAATATAAATGAAGTAAAGCAGGAATTTTTAAAAAGAATAATTAGCTTGTTTTTAGGTATATTGAGTGAAGTGGAAACATAGAAGCTTGTTTTTAGGTATATTGAGTGAAGTGGAAACATCCTTTCTATCAGAAGGAATACCAAGATACAAATATCTACTTGGGAATGGAGTATAAGAAATAAATGAAAGGTAGTGAGAGAGCTGAGGCCAAGGTGTACAATGAAAAAAAGGGTAAATGATGGGACCCTGGGAGGATACTGAGGTGGAGATGGGAAGAGAGAGCAGTGAAAAAAAATGGGAAGAGTGATGAGAGAGAAAAACCAAGAATAATAAGTACCCTAAGTCAAAGAAATAGAACTTTGAATAATGAGAAAATGTGCAGATAAATATCAAATAATTTGAAGACTGTTTGGGGACTTTTGGATGCGGTGATTAGAGCTTGATTGTAAGCTATGTGAGAGCAATTTCTTCAGAATTTAGCGAGCAAGTCAGCGAGTAAGTGTAAACAAAAGATATGGATGTTCCCTTTAAGAATATTTAAAAGTGAGGTGAATGGGAATTGGATGGAGCCATGGATTTAGGGGAAATCAGGATGGAGAGAAGGTTGTTTTGTTTTGTTATGATTTTAATCTGAGTAATACAAACACGTGGCAACAAATTAATCAAACAAGGATCCCCTGCTTTTTACCTTCTGTTTTTAAGTCTCACTCAACAAAGTTAAGCTATTTTTAATATTTTTGTTCTTCTGATGGAAACCTCCATATTTAGACAATATGCTTCTACTCCTATTCTTGAATTGTCACCGTAATGTAAAAGAGATAAGAGTTTAACTCACTTAAATACTAACACTACCTTTCTAATTTTTGATGTCCACTTTATGAATTGTACACATTTTCTTCTTTTATTTCTTTATCAGAATTTCATAGTATCTCTTGATTGCCTATTTGATGGTATAATGATATTAAACCACTAAATTTTTCATCCACTTTTTCTCCCTGCTTCCATCTCCCAAATTTATCAGCTGTACTTTTACTTTTACACTGGTAAGGGTAAAACCTATATCGTATCCTTCAGTCACTGTAAAGTCTTCCCTGCTCTCTCCATAGGAAATGTGAAAGATCCTGTTTCTCTCTCCTAGCATGAACCCTCATGATTCAAAAGAATGTTTCTAGTAACAAGAGCAAATGACTTTTGGGGCCGGCCCGGTGGCGCAAGCGGTTAAGTGCACGCGCTCCGCTGCGGCAGCCCGGGGTTCGCAGGTTCGGATACTGGGCGCGCATGGACGCATCGCTTGTTAAGCCATGCTGTGGCAGCGTCCCATATAAAGTAGAGGAAGATGGCCACGGTTGTTAGCTCAGGGCCCATCTTCCTCAAGGAAACAAGGGGACGATTGGCATCAGATGTTAGCTCAGGGCTGGTCCTCCTCACAAAAAAAAAAAAAAGAGCAAATGACTTTCTTTCCTTATATTTAATCAATTACTTAAATTTAATGGAACATTTTAGATTGTTTCCTAATTGGGCCATTAATTTCTTATAGAAAATTTTCCCTTGAGTTTCTATTGGTGTTTTTTACTGTCTTTTAAGTCTTTATTAAATATTAATCACATATCAAAAATATTTATAGAAATTAAATAGTAAATGTAGATTAAACTTCATATTTAAAGTTATATATTTCTGCTTATGCATTTTAATATATATTATGAAATATTTTATAAATTTTTAAATAATTATATACAATTCATAAATAAACCTATATGTCTATAGTTACAGTCATGCATCACTTAATGATATGCTTTGAGAAATGCATCCTTAGGTGATTTCATCATTGTGCGAACATCATAGAGTGTACATATACAAACCTAGATGGTATAGCCTGCTACATACTTAGGCTAAAATCTTATGGGACCAGTGTTGTATATGTGGTCCGTTGTTGACCAAAAAGTCATTATGTGGCACGTGACTGTAGTAATTTATAATATTAAAACTAAAGTTAAATATAAACATTAAAGATATCATAAATATTTAATATCTGTAAAATATTATTGAATATATATTAAAATACAATGTATAAGTTTTCAAGATTAGCAATAATGTAAACATTTATGAATCCATCAACTATTTAAAAAGATAAAACATTACCATTAACTTTGTAATCGCTTGGAAAGACTTCCCTACCACCATCCCCTTCCCTGCAGCTTTGAAGGCAACCACTAACATGAATTTAATATGTATTATCTCTTGCCTTTTTATGGAGGTTTAACGTATATATTTGAATCCCCAAAATATATTGTTTAATTTTGCATGTTTGGGATCTTTACATAAATCAAATCATAATTCTCTGTGAATTATCTGAAAAGTTTTTCTTTCAAAATTTTGTTTCTGAAATACAACCATTTTTTTTTTTTTGCTGGAAATCGTCCTATATATTGTTATATAATATTCCATTGCATGAATATACCCAATTTATGTATTCAGTCTGCTGTTTACAGACAGGTAGACAGTTACTAATTGTTTCTGGTTTTGTTGTTTTTGTTTTTGTTATTGTGTTTTATGAAATTTCTTTTTTTTTTTTGTGAGGAAGATCAGCCCTGAGGTAACATCCGATGCCAATCCTCCTTTTTGTTTTTTTGCTGAGGAAGACTGGCCCTGGGCTAACATCCACGCTCATCTTCCTCTACTTTATATGGGACGCTACCACAGCATGGTAATGGTTCTAGAAGCTTTCCAAATAACAATTTGCAAATTTTAAATATATGGTCTTCTAATAGTACTTCAGATTTATTTTGAATGTGTTATTACGCTCTCATAAACCTATAAATACATCTTCATCTGGTATTCTTTAGATGCTTGCCATTATTAACAAAGTTTATGAATATTTTATATAATAATACAATTCTGCAAGTTGACATTAGGTTTATAAAGGACATTCATATATAAAATACAAATTGATGAATTTGTATGACATGGGCTTACACACTGTTGGTTGGGTTCTCCTGAAGCAGATGCTGAGACAGAGTTTGGAAGGTGCAAGACATTTATTTGGAATCAGTACCTGTGAAGAGAGGAGGGAGAAGGCACGACTGAACAGAGGGAGAAGCTAATTTGTGATGCAGGCCTGACAAAGCCCCAGTCAACCCAGTGGGGGACTCTGGAGCGAGTACTGCCCATCACAGTGTTCCACTCTGGGCTGAAATGACAGGGCCTTTACACCCCTGCCTGACTCAGTCACTGGGCACAGGCTGCCACTGGGAGGAGAATGGCCTCAGACAAGGCAGCTCACAGCAGCTGAGACTGACCCCGAAGGGGCTGCCAGCTGGAGGCTGCCTGCTGACCACTCTTCTCACAGCTGGGCAGCAAGCCCTTCCTATACTTACTTTGTAAGTTCACCATTGTGAGGGCTTGAGAGTTTTGATACTTTTGGACCACAAAGCAACCATAAGAATTACTAGTAAGTAGCAGAGCTGGGATTCAAACCCAGTCAGTTTGGCTTCAGAGTTCATGCTCTTAACCACTCTGCAGTCCTGTTTCCCTGACCTGTTCAGTACAGAACTGCATGCATAGTATAAGCAAATGCACTACCTGTCTTCGTACTAATGACATATATATAAAGAACATGCGGGTTAAGCTTGTGTTATTATATGGTAAACTTTGAAACTATGTTAATCATTAAGAGGCTATCAAGAAGGTTCTCAATCAAGGAAGATCAAAGTATCATTTTTGCCCAGATCCTTTTTTTTAAATTGTCTGCACTAGATGTTGTTCTCTGACTCAAGTGGTCTCCTCTATTCCAAGCCAGTCTATTCTAACCTTTCTCATATAACCCAGGCTTCACTGGCTTTTGAGCCAACCTGTTAAAGTAGACATTCCCTCCATTTGTAAATCTTCAATCCCTCAGAATTTCTTGGAGTCCCAAGGGAGTGCCTCACATGTTATAAAAATGTTTGGTCTTCTACAGTATAGTGTCCAGGGTGTATTTCTGCTCCCCCTGCTCTTGTCTTTCCTTCTTCTGCTGTGCATAGGTGTATCCACAAGTTATAGCCATGTCTCAGGCTGCTTAGCCTCCAAGAGGGCGCTGCTGCCATGTTTCCCACTTCTGATGAAGAGATGGAAGAGTGAATGATACCACAGAGTACTTAGAATTATTCCTCTCTCCTGACTACTATGAAATTGTTACTGGATCAAGCTGCCTCTCTGGTTGTTTCTTCCCTCATGCTGAATTCTCTCTCAGGACCTCAGATCCTCATCCACATAGATGTCTGTTGATCCATGGCCACCAGTTCACCAGATGTGTCTTAACATTAGTGGCTATAGGCCAGTTTCAAGGTATATGTCTTATGTTACATTTCCTGAAAATTGATTCTGAGATGGAGTTTTGCTGACAGGAGGTTGATTGAGGAATGGCCTCAAAATCAACACCTGAGGTGGAGTGAGGGTGGCCCCAAGGGGCAGAGGGATAAGTTAAAACTGTAATGCAGTTATAAGAGAAGCCTCGTCACCTTGGGGAGCTCTGGAGCTGGGATGGTCCTTCAGTGTTGTCCTAATGGTGCATAGATCAGTCATTGGATGCGCCAGCTATAACCTTAAATGAGGTATTTCTCTTTGAGGAAATTCCTGGGGAGGCTCCCTTCTGTAAGCTGCCATCAGGTAACACTCCCAAAAGCAGGGAGAATGAATGCTTCAGTCCTGAAGGGTGGATCTGAATGGCACCTCACACCATCCGGTGCACCATCCAGATTATTTATGCCATTGACTAAATTTGGTCTTTAAACTTATAAGACTGTCTCAAAAATACTCCCTATTATATTTGTTTGGTTCTGGATAGATTATTTTTTCTATTTCCTATTATAATACACAGACACACACACACACACAAAGCAGTTACTAGTAGGACTCTAAAGCACTTGCCCCTTTTACTCTGCCTGCTCTAAGTATGATGTTTTTCATTTGTAAAGGGTTAAAAATGCCCTGGCTTCAGGCAAGTAAAGATAGTGTCTTCTGAGATGAGTGTTATCTGGAAGATTTTCTCTGTAAACTCACATGTGCTTCCCTAGATGCTTGGTTCCTTTCTTTCAAAAGAGCTATTTCTCTGGGACAGGATGCTTATAACAAAATGCTGCCTCACTGAGGCCACTGAACGTGAGTAACAAAACTCCCAGCCGAAGGAGTTCTAAATAAGCTTTTTGGGTGCTTATTTCCCATAATTCAAAAAATATACATATCTCCTGCCCAAATATAAAGCAGGCAATGCACAGAGATATTATAGATGCTGTAGGTACACTGTAAGTATCCCTAGCATATTTACAGTATTAGGCAAAGTCCATTCTGTCTAATTCACCGATAAGTGTGCCTGGGTCACCTCCTGCAAATGTCTTAGGAATATGTAAATGACAGTTATTTACTTATAAGGATGTCTCCAGGGTGACTTTGTAGTAGGCACTCTCTCACTCTCCCTTAGTTCATGTTCACCCTCTTCCCATGACCTCCACCGCATGCCAAAACCAAGATGACCAATCACCTGCTCCCCATTGTCCTATTTTTGTCCCTTGTCTGTCTTTCCATCCCTCAGAGCTGTAGATGTCTGCCAAGTATTAGGGTAGTGAGGAGATCAAGCATGTTGACTTGAAGGTGGGAACAGTTTATTTAATCCTTCTAAATATTTGCATATGAAAACATGAAACCTATTGATAAAATTTAGGGCTGTGAGGCAACAATGAATAGAGTATTTCTAGAAGTTTGGTTGTGAGAAAGGAGGAGGGCCATTCCCTATGCCCCTTTAAAAGGCCCAATTTAGGTAATTTCTACTCATACACAATTGGCCTGCTAATTTCTGATGAGCTTAGTGTGTGACGTAGGGCACTGGACATGTAGAAATGCTGGCTTTGGGGCTGTGGTGAAAGGAAAATAACTACTTAGCCCTGTAAAGTACAGTAGAAGGATGCCAGCACACAAAGGATTAACCATTGATTGATCTTATCATTTGGTTGAGTATGTAAAATTTGAGTTTTAAACTATAAATCAAATTATAATAGCATATATTTTTTGTGAGCTGAGATAGCTATCTACTCACCTACTTTATAAGGAATTTAGTCCCATCAGTTGTATGTTTTGCTCTCTGAAGTTTCTATAGCTCTAGAAAATCACGAGGAAGAGGACCAAATAAATATTTTCTTGACGATACAATAAGAAGGAATATGTTAACTCTGTTTTGTTTGATTAGTGATGGAGTTGTTCATTGCCATGCGAGTGTTTTTCATATCAGTTTTAAATTATTTACTAAACAAATAAGTCCCTTTATCATAAATATATATGTTAAATGTGGTTGTAGACAGCCTGAGAATCCTCTTTATTTATAACTTTTTGCAAATTGCAACCGACTGCAAGTTAATGATTAATATATTGAAGTCACCCTTGTTTATCTTGGAACTGGAGATTATGTCAGGCAACTTAACCCTGTAGTGTTCTTTTTTTTATTTCATACATAATAATTTCCCCCTGATTAAAATAATGAGAAATAGTAAGTCATCACAAATAATGACAGTGACTCAATGCAGGGCAGGCTTTCCTTATACAGGCAAAGTTAAATAGTGGCTCTTAACCTTCAAAAATATGCTGCTATGATTAGGGTAACATTTGTAGAAACTTTATTTCAATAGCACTTTAGCTCTTCAATTGGAAGTTACACAGGTGAAATAACTATATATATATATATATATATATATATATCTCACAACAATGACTTAATATTATAAGGGACATAGAGGGTTAAGACAGTGTCCCTGAAGGTCAACTAGTTTTGTAACTTTGGACAATAATCATTAGCTATTATATATATATGCATATATATTGTATATTTATATACTTGATGTATTTTATACATAATTTTATATATGTGTATATATACATAAATATTGCTTAAATATATATGTCTGTATGTTTATGCATATATACCTATGTTTTATTTAGGTTTTATCTAATATAACCTAAATAATGTAGATTATATGTAATAAAATCTGAAAACAATTATTTAGATTATTTTATTTGGTTGTATCTTAACCAGTAAATGATGTATATGAATTGTATTTGCTAATGTTGTGATATATTTCTTATGGCACAGCTTTTAGTGCTTTGACAAATGATATTATACACTTTCAACCACTTTTAATTATCCCTAATAACCCCAGAATGTTTAAAAGTGTTTTCAACCCTATTCAAAGTAGCTTGCCGGCTATTAAAGGCTGAGTGCCTCTGGCTGAGAGGCATCTTGGCTGCTAACGTGGGTAATTATAGACATTCCTAAGGCTATTAAATTCGTAAGGCTATTAAAATATCTAATGTTTCTTAGCTTTGATTATAAGACATCTGAAATTGGCTGGCTGGATTAAGAGTGTCTTGTATTAAGCATTTAGGTCATAAGATCTCTAGACCAAGTCTTATCTATGTTCTGAGATGTAAAACTACATTTCAGCTACTCCATAAACATTAACTAATACCTAGTTTTTGAAGACTTAATGTATCTTCCCATGCTATAGTTGAGCTCCTTATTAATGCAGCATTTCTAGAGACAATGACGAATTAAATCTTGTACTTAGATTGCATTACTTGTGGAATTCTGTACTGTGGGTAAAATTGAAAACACACACACACAGGGCATTGCTATTTGTATATCACATTGACGTATGCAAATATAAATATATAAAGTAATAGATAATTGTTTAAACTGTAAGTGACCTTAGAGATAATCTTAACTAGACTTCTAATTTTTTAGTTGATGAAGCTGAGGCCGCTAGAGTTTATATGATTTATACCGTTACATAGCAGCTTATTGGCAATATTGAAGCTATATGGAACTATAGCTGCCAATTCTCAATAGAGAATAATAGCCCATTATGTTAATATAATCCACTCTTTGTAAAATAGCAAGCTCTCCCAGTTTTATTTTCTCCTAAGTAAATTTATTACAGTGGATGATTCAGTTGTTTGTGTGAATAAACCTGGTGGTTGTTATTCAGATAGAATACAAATAAAAATTAATAATAATTAGTTCTGACAGTTCCATCCTGTCAAATTGCCTGAATCCATTTTGGAGCACATGTACTTTTCAAAGCATTCAAATCATCTTTCCCTAAAATAATCTATATATGGAATGTTTCAGGAAGAAAATGATTTGGTATAAAATAGGGAGGCATCCTCCCTTACCTTCATTAGGTAAGGGCTTGAAAATGGCTTTTGGGTCCTTAACCTAAATTTCAATGACAGATATAATTGGCAAGAAATCAATCAAACTTTCTGATTCTAAAATCAGACATGGCTTTTTCAAAATCTAGCTCTGTTCATTTTATCATTTGAGGATAGCTGTTTACCTCACTGAGTCTCATTTTCTTCACCTGAAAAGGGGATAATGCTACATTCATTGAGCTTGTCTATTTTATGAGTGTTAAATGAAATAATGATTCTAAAGTATGTGTCACAGAAAATACCAAATACGTGAAGATGATGTGGCGTTTATTTATTGACCACAGGCCTCCATAAGTATTTCTCAGATCCTATAAGAAATAATCTTTGACTTTTAGAGACCCAGAGTTAAATGGACACCAGATACCAAGGAGCACCAGGAATGTGAATCAGGTAAGTATCTCTGGGGAAAAAAAGAGTAATTTAATTACAATTAGTATCAATTTTTGGCCATTCAAGAGATAAGATGAAGTGAAACTGTATATTATAATGAGCTCATAACGCTATCAAGAATTCAGAAGAAGTAGTGTGAGGAAAATTAAAAACCAGACTCCTATCCACATAAGAGAGTGATTCACTGGGCTTTACTCTAGAGAGGGTCTGATTCAAACCAAAGGTCTCCAATTGCTCAAGTCCATGTCTTGTGTAACTGTATAGCATTTGATTATTTCTGAAAAACCCTAGTTTGGAAGGAAGTGGTTATATTTCCTACTTAGTTTTTGTCATGTCTTGTCCAGAACACTTCCCATTGACTTTGGTTTTGGCATCAATGCCTTTTCATGCTCCTTGACTGCTTCCCAAATTGTTTTTATCCTTGACCATGGTTCATCCTTTCTTGCATTTTTCGAGAAATTTCTAACAAGGCTGATACTCAATTATTGGTGTTAACAAAGCTATATTGAAGAATGATGCTAGGGAATAATAAAGGTTATAGAGACCATGATAGAAAAAAAATAAAAACTAAATATCAGAAATTCCTCTTCCAGTTATGACAAAGTTAGATAAAATACACTCACATACATGATGCTGTAAGACATCAGACAACAACAGCAGTGGCTAATAATTGAAGGACAGTGACCTTGAAGAGAAGGAATATGTGTTTAGTTGCGTCCTGCATTCCTCACTCTTTTTCCTGTGGGGAAGTTAAAGACTCCCAGTGTAGACTTTGAGACTCAAAAGAAGTAGCAGCTTAGATCTTGTGTCAGTCTCATTGGCCAGGGAAGAAAATAATTGGAGCTCAGGACTACCAAAAAGTCAGAACCTGAGAGTATAAGGTGCTGGAAAGGAGGAAAAGGCTGAGAATCGAGTCTGTATTCTGTGTGCATTTTCCGCTTTTGAAGCATTTGCCAAACTCCAAGCTTCACAAATAGCCATGCAGGACACAGAGAAAAGGGTGTTACATATAGTGTTCATGGATTGGATGACACTCTTTTGATAAGATATCTGTTCTCTCAAAATCAATGTAAAAATTCAATGAAATCCTAATATCAGCTAGATTTTTTTTCTGGAAATTGACAAGCTGGTTTTTACATGTGCACGACAATATAATGCCAAGAAGAGTCAACACTAGCTTAAAGAAGAACAGTGTTAAATATCTTACACTACCAGATATGAATATTTATTATAAAGCTTCAATGACTAGAAGTATAATATTGTCTCAAAGATAAGCAGACCAACTGAATAGAACAGAGAATCCAGAAACAGATTCATACTTACATTGCGTTGCAGCGCAGTGAAGAAAAGATGTTCTTCTCAATAAATGGTGTTGGATCGATTGGGTGTACAGATGGGGAATAAATGAAACTTGACCCCTACCTTCTATTATTCACAAAATCAATTCCAGGTGTATCATAATCATAAAAGTCAAAGTTAAAACGCTAGAGCTTCTAGAAGATGTTATACGAGAATATCATCATGATTTTGGAGTAAGCAATGGTTTCATAAAAAACATTAAAAATACTAATCTAAAAGAAAAAATGATTGATAAATTGCTTCATTAAAATTGAGAACCTCTGGGGCTGGCCTGGTGGCGTAGCGGTTAAGTACACGCACTCCCGCTTTGGTGGCCCGTGGTTCACAGTTTTGGATCCTGGGTGTGCACCAACACACTGTTTGTCAAGCCATGCTGTGGCAGCTTCCCATATAAAGTAGAGGAAGATGGGCACGGATTTTAGCCCAGGGCCAGTCTTTCTCAGCAAAAAGAGAAGGATTGGCAATGGATATTAGCTCAGGGATAATCTTCCTTTCACACCCAAAAAAATTGAGAACTTCTATTCATATAAAGACATTTTTAAAGCATGAAAAGGCAAGCCACAGAGTGGGAGAAGATACATGCAATGTCAATCTAATACAGGACTCATATCCAGACATATGAAGAACTATTACAAATCAACAGGGAAAGAATTGACAATGCAAATTGAAGTTTAGATAAAATATGTGAACAAGGACTTCACAAAAGAGAATGTAATGGACTGAATGTTTGTGTCCCCCCCTCAAAATTCATATGTTGAAGCCCCAGCCCCAAATGTGACTGTATTTGGAGATAGGGCTTATAGGGAGGTAATTAAGCTTAAATGAGGTCATTAGGGTGGGGCCCTAATCAAATAGGATTAATGTCCTCATAAGAGGAAACACCAGCGGGCTCTCTCTTCACCATGTGAGGGCACAGTGAGAAGGTGGCCATTTGCAAGCCAGGAAGAGGGCCCTCACCAGAAACTGACCATGTGGGCACCCTGATCTTGGACTTCCAGCCTCCAGAACTGTAAGAAAGCAAATTTCTGTTGTGTAAGCCACCCAGTCTGTGGTATTTTGTTATGGCAGACCAAGGAGAGTAATACAGAGGATATCCAAATGGCCCATAATTATATGTAGAAAGGTGCTGGACATCATTAGTCGCAAGTGAAATGCAAATTAGAAACACAATGAGATACCATTGCGCACTGACCATAACGTGAGAAAAAATGACAATACAAAATGCTGGAAAGGATGTGAAGCAATTGTAATTGTTGACCACTGCTGGTGGGATTGTAAACTGGTTCAACCACTTTAGAAAAGTGTTTTCCAGTGTCTATTAAAGCTAAAAATATATACCCAAGATAAATGAGTATATATGTCCATTAAAATACATGAAGCCTGAATGCAACATATTTTAAGAAAAAAGTGATCTACTTTTAAGGTACTATTATGAAAGTAGTGCATCCAGTAAGAGGCAATTATAATTTGTCAGATGCCTGGCTTTTCTTAATTTAATGCCTTAGTATTATGGTTATCAAATGATTAGCATAAGCCAGATTTTACTAAATTTTATTCATTTACCAATTATCATATTGCTAGACCTTCAAAGCTATAATCCTGATTTCTGCAACTTACAGAATCATCTTAACAATTGAGGAATTTGAGCAACATGTACACAAACAGATGGGCATGGAAGAGTATGTAATGACACCCAGCAAAGCAAAACCTGGATGAAGCTGCAGGTGAGTTGTCATTGAGACAAGAATTTTTAGGCTTACGAAATGAGAAGACGCATGAAATGACTCAGAGAGGTCCATGTCACCTGGTAAAAGAAGCCAGGTGATATTATAAGGGGCTTCATCTCTGTGGTAGCTCAATCACCATTAACCTGGTTGTAGGTTAAGAAACCTAAGTTTTTGAGCACACTGAGAAAAGCTCCATCATCTGAAAGGACACGTTCATATTTACAGTGGTTATAAGATTGATGTATAAGATCAGAACTCTAATATAGCAGCTTCAAAATAAATTATTATCACAGAAACTGAAATGCTCAAACATGCCAAAGGAAGCCACATTATTGGCTAGGTTGATTGAAGTTAAACAAAGGAATTTCATATATCTGATGTTTAATGGCTCAAGCTAAGATACCCAGGTGCATACAACTTAGAATTGTAAAAACCTTGTCAATGGAATAGAAAATTCTTAATCTCAATTGATATTTCATTCTCTTCCCTCAGTGGTGCTTGAACGTGTACTACCGATAAATGCCTCAATCTCAATCTCTCTCTCTCTCATTCACACTTTCATGTCTAACTAAATCCCTTTTGGATTGACTCTCTTTAAATACATTAATATATTGAAACATGTTAAAGTCAAGTTTTACAAGCTGGATATCTCTCTCTTTGAGGTGACTAGTCTGACCCATTTTTTGTTCATGTTGAAAATCATGTTCATATATTTTTCAAATTTCTAAGGAAAACTCACCCCCCCAATTGACTGCATTAAGTAAAAACATAGATAAGGACCACTAAAATTTGAAGATTTTGTTTTTCCCTGAGAACAACAGGAAGGTCTATAAAATTCTTCCTTACAGGAGAGGGAGAAAAAGGGTATTTTGAAGCAGGTAGGCATTTCTTGAAGAGTTCAAATACATACATGAATCAAGGCATTCACTATTTCACTGATAAACATTCTTACGCGAGTGTTACACACTAGGGACTAGGGACATGGAGATGCAGAGTTTGTGGCATGCTCTCTCTGAGTGCTCACGATCTATAGGGGAGAAGGGAAAGTAACCACATGGCTCAGTTCCAAAATTATTGACTCTCTAGTAAGAGATAGATAAATTCAATTTTATGTAATAAATATTATGATAGAGAAATGAAGAGATATATACAGGAGCATAAGGAAGTTAGATTCCTTACTCTAGCCCAAGGACAGAGGATGGAAAGAGTGTTCAACCTAGTAAAGATGGAATACTTAAAGGTACAGGAAAGAGAAAGAGAAAGATATTTGTTGAAGCAATTTCTCTAAGCAGACAAAGCTGAAAGTTTGTTTAGTAAATGACTGGGGTGGAGATGGAGATATAAATATTAGTGGATGTCTACACAGAATTTGTAAGCTGGTGGTAAAGATCTTAAGGGAGGGAGAATTTTTCTGCCTGATAGCTTCTATTATTTTTGTAAAACAGGGGAGGTAACTTGCTATAAGTGACAGGAAGCTATAATTTGGGAATAGAGGAGAGCCTAGGTAAATCTGAAGACCAGGGATTTATGGCATAACCAATAATGAAGAATTGAATGTACTTCTCCAGCAATCATCAGTAGTCCAGGTAGAAAGGGGAAAGGTTAAAGTATCCAGAGTTGGAATTGTACAAGTCATGTATGATGGAAGAACCAGGGGAAGGAGCGTCATTGCGGTGATGGATCACATGATAGAGGGTAGATAGGAAAGATGATTGAAATTAGAAAGGATCTAATAGATTGGAAGATATTAGGGATGTGTGTGTGTGTATGTATGGGGGGTGAAGTGAAGAGACTGGAGGGCATAGTGAGCTAGAAGAACAGTGTCTGCATTGAAATGAATCTCAGCAGTTATAAATAGGAATAGAAATAGCTAGACCACTAGAACCATATTGACAACATTCTGCAGTTAAAAGATAACTTTGTAGAATTGCAGACATAGAGACTGAAGACATTAAGAGTAGATCAGTGCTGATACAATGAAGTCAGAGGTCCAACATGGCCAAATAATAATCAGCCTGGGACTCGAAAGCAGATCAACGGATAATGCTTGACTGGAAAGATTTAAAATGATCTCAAGGATTTCAACAGTAGTCTAAAGAGGAGGGTTATGAATTACCGTGAGGTACTACAGCTGAGTCCATCCTGGGGTTCAGAGTCAAGCTGTCTGTAAAACTATGGGCCGGGAACTGTTCTCCCTTCCTCTGGTTTCTATTTGTAATAGTTGTTGTCCATGAGGATTTTGTTTTCTGACAGAAAGGGAGAAAATATGGACAGTCTTCGTATTTCTGGAAGAATATAATGTGACTCCACTGATCCTATTTAATACCCTGAGGATTTTGTAATTTTATGAGAAGAGACAACCCTAACGGAGAGGAGCTGAACTGAGTAAAACCTAGGTGGAAACACAGATAACCTTAGCAGGTGTCGAGTAGCAATAGTTGTGTCAGTTGGCCCTGACTTAATTTTAACAGATGTGTGACATCCACTAGAGAGGAATAAAGTGCTTGTTGGAGGGTGGACTTTTAAGAGGGTTGATGTTCTGCTAAACACAAATTTGAGGGTCACTATTGTCAAAAATCCAGAATTAGCAAAATTAAAACCACCAAATCAATAAATAGTATTTAATAAGAGTTTATTGTGCCTATAAGAACAGTTTATGAACTGAGAGCTTCCAAATTCAGAGACTGATATAAAGCTCAGGCATGAAGTTACAGGATGGCTTATAAAGTAAAAATGAGAAAGTTGTTAACCTTTACAATGATTGGTTTTTACAATGGGGGTTTCCAGATAGCAGAGGATTGGTTAAAAGTGAGTATCTCATACCATTTTTAGGAAAATGTCTTAAATTTCTCTTATGATTATGAGAGGCATTTACAAGAAATAACCCAAGTTTCACTTATGTTCCTGAAATAAGGTAGATTTAGTTTTGCTCATGTGACTTAAATGGTTTTGTCTACTCTGAGAATTCTCAAGTCCAGTCTCCATTTTGTATTTAATTTTAACACTATCAAGTAAACTTTTGGTAATAATATATCCTCACTTGTACCACATAAAATAAAACAGGGCCTCACCACATTTATATCTGTATATAATCTACATTTTACTGTACATCTGAATTTATGGTTCAGCTAATTATTTAGGACATTATAGATATTTAATTTCTTGAATGTATTTTAAATGTTATATTAAACTTCTGTTATTATTATGAAATCCTAATTAAGAGAGTCTTTTAGGGGCCTGCCCAGTGGCGTGGTGGTTAGGTTCACGCACTCCGCTTCATCGGCCTGGGGTTCACAGGTTCGGATCCTGGGTGTGGACCTATGCACTGCTTATTAAGCCATGCTGTGGCAGGTGTCCCACATGTAAAGTAGAGGATGATGGGCATGGATGTTAGCCCAGGACCAGTCTTACTCAGCAAAAAGAGGAGGATTGGCAATGGATGTTAGCTCAGGGCTAATCTTCCTCGCCAAAAAAAAACAAAAGAGAGAGAGAGATTCTTTTGTATTATTTTTATATGAGAAACCCAGGTTGACCTCATTACCTTTATAACCAAGACCCTAAGGCCAACCATGAGAAGGCTGGTGGACATACCTGTCTTAATATGCACAGTAGAATGCTGTCTAAAAAGTGTCTTCTCCTATTTGGGGGTATATTAGTTTCCTCTAGCTGCTGTAACAAATTACCACAAATTTACTGGCATAACATGACATAAATTTATTATCTCACTGTCCTGGTGTTAAGAAGTCCTAAAATCAAGATGTTGGCAAGGCTGTGCTCCCTCTGGAGCCTCTAGAGAAGAAACCATTTCCTTGTCTTTTCCAACTTCTAGAAGCCAACTGCGTTCTTTGATTTATAGCTCCTTCCTCCATCTTCAAAGCCTCTACCTTCAAAGCATCTTTAAATCTCTCCCTCTCTCTCCCTCTGTCTCCCTCTCTGTCTCTCTCCAAGCTCTGTTTCTGTCCTAACATCTCCTTCTCTGACTCTGACCCTCCTGCCACCCTCTTATAAGGACCCCTGTCGTTATATTAAGCCTACCTGGATAATCCAAGATAATCTCCCCATCTCAAGGTTCTTAACTTAATCTCATCTGCAAAGTTCCTTTTGCCATTTAAGGTAACATACTCACAGGTTCTGGGAATTAGGACTTGGACATCTTTGTGAGTGGGGACATTATTCTGCCTACCGTAAGGGGTATCTCGCAATACAAATCACCTGTGGAAAATTATTTTCCTTTTATTTATTTTTTCTTTCATACATATTTCCTGAGCACCTACTAGGTACCTGGCCCCTAATGAAAGACACTAGGCAGATAGTGAAGGCACTGTCCTTACAGTCAAGAAGCTAAATGTCTATTGGTAAAATAAAGTGAGGTTTGGAATTCTGAAGGTTTTTTTGATAGTTTTTGGGTTGCACAGTGATCTTGTTTATATGTAAGTCCCATTTGTTGGTAATAATAATATTTGATACCACATTTGTTTGTATTTATGATACAAACATCAATGCCTCCAGCCAAAGACCACCAGTAACATAACCATAGTGGAACAAATTGAGTTTATTACTCATTGCTGTGAGGTAGAATACACACCACGGAGAATGTGTGGCATCTCTGTAAGAGGTTGTTAGAAAAGACTCATTATAGGATTTGTGTTTTGATTAGGAAATCTTGGGGAAAGTCTAAGGAAGTGGAGACTCGCTCTAGATTGGGTACTGTCAGTAAGCCAGGGCAATTCTATGATTGGGTTTCTCAAACATCTTATCTCTAGGGAGGGCAGACTAGAGTGGGAATAAAGATGGAATAGGCAAAGAAGCAACAGTCACTCATATTAGCCGAGAGGGAGGGATGTTTGATATTCTGTGGGTGACACAATGACCTTGTTTATATCTCACTTATTCATGGTCTTAGAGTGACCTTGTCTGATGTTGGTGTTCTGTGAGATTATGTCCAACAAGAGAGCAACATGGCTTAGCAGTGAGCCTCAGGCCGGCTTATAATAACATGGAGGCTAGACTTCTGGTGTTTCCTGTCCCTGGCCCATCTGTGGCACTTGTTAAACATGCAGAATTCCGGATCCGCCCCACAATCGCTGCATCAGAATCTGTGAGGGTTGATTTGACCAGGTGATTCTTGTACACACTAAATGCTCAAAATATCTCTGTAAAAAAAAAAGCAAATATTTATCAGCGTTAAACACTTGCTTGTTTGTGATTACTGTCTTTAGTAGTGATTTTCTCATATTTTTAATTTTTTTCATTTATTATTCACAAACTATGATTAAGTTTATATTTAAGCATGACTCTTTGTTCGATATTCCTTGGGAATGGCTGAGCTGTGTCTTAATGAAAAACCAAAATAGAGGTGCATTTTTGAAGAGTTTTAAACTAGACACTAATGATGCTTGCGTGGATTCAACATCTGTAGTTCAGTCTTTTATTTTCACAATTTGCTCTTATGTTGACTGGGTATCACCTGAAATCAGTACTGCAAGCCGCAGCAGGAGCGAAGAACCATTCTAGTTTGGGTTCTGAATGCATGCTTTACCATCATCTGTCTGCATCATCTTCCTGTCGACAAACTTTCCCTTGTGCTTTAAACCTGAAACCACATAAGCCTTACAACTTCACTCTGACGACCATGCCCTTTAAAAGCTAAGCTAAAGGTGTTTTCCTAGTCCCCACATAACAATGTGAGGAATGCAAGGCCTAGGAGAAGGAGTCTGTGCCTTCAAAATAGCATCCGTGACACTCATGCCTTAATTTCTGTTTTTTTTGCAACAGTATAAACATGCATAACAGGAAGACAAAGTTAAAAGCAAATGTACTCTCTTCAGTACAATCGAATGTAATTATTAATATTAACACTCTAAAATATGGCTCTAGGCCCTCAAAATAAATTTTTTTGAAACAATAGTAATTTCTATATCGTGCTTTAAGTATGTTTATATGTTTATAGGTAATTTTAGAAAAATGGATGTTCACAGAGAACATGCTAAAGCTCAACATACATTAAGGAAGAGAAAATAGAAATATAAAGTGTGTATTTATCCATAATTTGTTGCAACTTGTAATTCCGGGAGAAAATCAGAATTGAATAAGCATTCTGGAAGAGTAGCAGTGAAAGATTGCCACATTCTAAGCGACAACAAAGTGTCCTATACTGGTGCTTTACAAACTATTTCCATCAAAGAACCGGTATTTTTTCATTTTTTTATTTGTTCATTCACTTTTTAAATATTATTACCAATTTGTCACAGATGGATAATTTTTAATAGAGTAATATTTAATTTATGAAAATAATTGAAAAAAATACAAATTATAAACCCGTCCTTAAATTATTATTGGATTCAACAAGAATAAAATTACTTTGTCAAATTGCTATAAAAATTTCTAAAGGTTTAGTCTCAATTTCTGTTCTTACTTCATTGTAGACCTGTAAAAAACATTCACAGATTTCCACAGTTTGAGGGGTACTGTCTGATATCATATTTAGCATTGGGTTTTTAATATTTATAACATCATAATTTGTTAGAGCTATCAGGGAGCTAAGAAATTTAATCTCAGATTTTTTTCCAGTTTTGTTGAGAAATAATTGACATACATCACTGTGTAAGTTTAAGGTGTACAGCATGATAGTTTGACTTGATTATATTGTGAAATGATTACCACAGTAGGTTTGGCTAACATCCATTCATGTCATTTAGATATATTAAAAAGAAAAGAAAAAATTAAAAAAAAATATTTTTGTGATGAGAGTTATTAGGATTTATTATCTTAACAACTTTCTTATGTATCATACAGCAGTGTTAACTATAGTCTTCATGTTGTACATTATATTCCTAGTACTTATTTATCTTATAACTGGAAGTTTGTACCTTATTGGCGGGGGTGGTGAGGAAGATTGGCCCTGAGCTAACATCTGTGCCAATCTTCCTCTGTTTTGTATGTGGGATGCCGCCACAGCATGGCTTGATGAGCTGTGTGTAGGTCTGCACCCAGGATCCAAACCTGTGAACCCCAGGCCGCCGAAGTGGAGCATGCGAATTTAAACACTACACCACTGGGCCAGCCCCCTGGAAGTTTGTACTTTTGACCACCTTCCTCTAGTTTCCCCTCCCCCAAACTCTGCCTCTGGAAACCACAAGTCTGATCTCTTTTTCTATGAGTTTTGTTTTGTTTTTAGATTCCACATATAAATGATATCATACTGTATTTGTCTTTCTCTGTCTATTTCACTTAGCATAATACCTTCAAGGCGCATCCATGTTGTTGCAAATGGTAGGATTTCCTCATTTTTTTTTATGGCTGAGTAGTATTTCATTGTATATATGCCACAACTTCTTTATCCGTTCATCCATCAATGGACATTTAGCTTGTTCCCATGTCTTAGCTATGGTAAATAATGCTGCTATGAAAATGGGGGTGCAGATATCTTTTTGAGTTAGTGTTTTTGTTTCCTTTGGGTATATTCCTAGAAGTGGAATTGATGGATCATATGGTAGTTCTATTTTTAATTTTTTGAGGAATCGCCATACTGTTTTCCACAGTAGCTATACCAATTTACAATCTCACCAACAGTACACAAGAGTTCCTTTTCTCCACATCCATGCCAACATTTGTTATCTCTTATCTTTTTGATGATGGCCAGTCTAACAGGAGTGAGGTGATATCTCATTGTGGTTTTAATTTGCATTTTCCTAATGACTGGTGATGTTGAGCATCTTTTCATGTACTTGTTGGCCTTTTGTATATCTTCTTTGGAAAAATGTCTATTCTGGTCTTTTGCCCATTTATTAATTGGATTATTTGTTTTTTTGCTAGTGAGTTATATGAGTTCTTTAAATATTTTGGATATTAACCCCTTATCAGATATATGGCTCATAAATTATTTTCCCATTGCATACGTTCTCTTTTCACTTTGTTGATGGTTTCTTTTGCTGTGCAGAAGCTTTTTAGTTTGATGTAGTCCCACTTGTTTATTTTTTATTTTCTTGGTGGTTTAGGTGTGATTTCCAAAAAATCATTAAAAAGACCTATTTCAGGGAGCTTTTTTCCTATGTTTTCTTCAAGGAGTTTCATGGTTTCAGGTCTTACATTTAACTCTTGAATCCATTTCAAATTAATTTTTGTGAGTGGTATAAGACAGGGGTCAAGTTTCATTCTTTTACATGTGAATATCCAGTTTTTGCAGCACTGTTCATTGAAGAGATTGTCTTTTCTCCATTGAGTATTCTTGGCTCCTTTGTCACATATTAGTTGACTGTGTATGCTTGGGTTTATTTCTGGGCTCTTTATTCCATTTCCTTGGTCTATTTGTCTGTTTTTGTGCTGGTACCATACTGTTTTAATGACTGTAGCTTCATAGTATAGCTTGAAATCAAGAAGTGTGATGCCTCCAACTTTGTTCTTCTTTCTCAGGATTTCTTTGGCTATTCCATATAAATTTGTGGTTCCGTGTAAATTTTATGAGTGTTTTTCCTCCTTCTATAAAGAATGCCACTAGAATATTGATAGGAATTGAATTGGATCTGTAGATGGCTTGTTGTATATAGAAATTTTAATGGTATTAATTCTTACAATCCATGAACAAGGGATCCTTTCCATTTATTTATGTCTTCTTTGATTTGTTTCATCAATGTCTTGTAGTTTTCAGAGTAGAGATCTTTTACCTCCTTGGTTAAAATTATTCCTAAGTGTTTTATTGTTTTTGATGTTATTGTAAATGGGATTGATTTCTTTATGTCTTTTTCAGAAAATTCATTGTTAGTGTATAGAAATGCTACTGAGTATGCAAAACCATAAAAGTATGTAATTTTGTATCCTGCAACTTTACTGTATTCATTGATTAGATCTAACAGTCTTTTTGTTGAGTCTTTAGGATTTTCTGTATGTAAAATCATGCCATCTGTAAACAGAGAATTTTACTTCTTTGTTTCCAATTCTGATGCCTTTTATTTCTTTTTCTTGCCTGATTGCTCTGACTAGGACTACCAATACTATGTTGAATAGTAGTGTTGAGAGTGGGCACCCTTGTCTTGTTCCCAATCTTAGAGGAAGTTTCCAACCTTTCACCAGTGGGCACGCTTGTCTTGTTCCCAATCTTAGAGGAAAAGTTTCCAACCTTTCACCATTGAGTATGGTGTTAGCTGTGGGCTTGTCATATATGGCCTTTATTATGTTTAGATATGTTCCTTCTATGCCTAATTTGTTAAGTGTTTTTATCTTGAATGGATGTTGAATTTTGTCAAATGCTTTTTCTGCATCTGTTGAGATATGATTCTTTTCTTTCATTTTATTAATGTGATGTATCACATTGATTGATTTGTGTATGTTGAACCATCCTTGCATCCCAGGGAGAAATCCTATTTGATCATAGTGAATTATCCTGTTTAATGTGCTCCTGAATTCAGTTTGCTAGTATTTTGTTGAGAATTTTTGCATCTATATTCATCAGGAATATTGACCTGTAGTTTTCCTTTCTAGTAGTGTCTTTATCTGGCTTTTGTATCAGGATAATGCCAGCCTCATAAATTGAGTTTGGGAGTGTTCCCTCCACTTTGGTTTTTTTGAAACTGTTTGAGAAGGATTGGTGTTAATTCTTCTTTTCATATTTGGTAAAATTCACCAGTGAAGCTATCTGGTCCTGGGCTTTTCTTCACTGGGAGATTTTTGATTACTGATTCAGTCTTAATAAGACCATTGAAAGAGGTGAGAATGACATTCTTGGTCAGGAACTTGGCAGATCCAAAAGCAAAGATAGTCAGTTAATGAACAGTGTAGGAGAGGCTAATGGACAAGAAGGAATGAATATTATTTGGTTTATATTGTATATTTAGAAAAAATAAAGATGAGAGAATAGTGCTATTTATAATTTTAAAATGAGAGTAGGAATGAGTTAATTGCAGAAAAGATTAGAGTTTTTTGATATACCAAATGTAGATGTCAGCAGCAAATCTAAATAGAACTGTGATCCATTTTTACTTCTTCTCAGAAAACTATTCTTGCTACCGTGACTGAGCTCATCCTTCATTTGTCTTTTCTCTCCCCTCCCACTTCCAATGTGTCATCAGTCCCACTGAGATGGCTGCCTAATGAAGCCTCAAGTAATAGTCTCTGCTTTATCCTTGGGACTTTCAGTAGTGCCTGACACATAGTTAAGTGTTGAGTAAATATTTGTTGAAAGGTCAAATGAATATGTTCCCCAATACATGCCCCGGTGATATGTTTTTCCTTGTCTTTGTGGTTTTGAACGTGGGTTTCTCTTTGTATATAATGTTGTTCTTTTCTAAAATCCTTGAAGACAAGCTCACTCCATTCATATGGCACCACTTCTCTGAACTCTTCCCCAAAATCTCCAGAAAAAGGCCTTAACGCTGCTCTGAGCCTAAATGTATTATTTCATTGCAATTATTTGCTTATATTTGTATTCCACAATAGGCTAAATGATCTTGAATACAGAAATTATATCATTCTTCTAATCATCTTCGTCTGTGCCCCATCATAGTACCTGAAAATCATAGGCAATCAGTAAAAATTTATTCTACGGATGAATAAGTGAATTACTCAATGAGATCAAGAGAAACTATAAAATGGATTTAGGTCTATTGATCACACATAGAATTTTTGTATTTTGCTTCTCTTTTTTGTGTAAATCTTCTTACCCCTAAAGTCTAATAGTTATAATTTTCAATTTGATTCATAACAAGTATACTAGAATCCTCTACCCCAATCTTTTTGTTGTGTTGTTATTTATTTGTTTGTTTGCTTGTTTTTCCAAAACAAGGAAGAATTTAACCAAATACATAAGACATGCTCTCATTAATATTCTAAAATATACAGTCCTCTCTCCTGCAAATAATTATGGAGGATGCACTATCTAATTTGATGTTTTCTATGGTCTGGGATGCTCTTCTAAATACCAAAGATTTCTTGCCTCAGTACTGACCTCAATTTTATTAGAAGAAGTTTATAATTGGGGGCACACTCAACTGATCTCTAATCTTTGTCAAGGTTACTTTCCTTAGGTTAATTACGCAGTACTTAAGTCTTGCATTTGACCCGCATACAAGAGCATATTAAAAAGGATTCCAACCTTACTGAGGTAATGGATTGCATCTTTTCATAATTCTCTCCTAGTTGGATAATAAAGTAATTTGCAACAGAATCTGATCTCTTCCCAACTTTATCTCAGTCTTTGCAACATCACCAGATAAAGAAACTTCTTTGAAGATCACTTATATAATGTCACACATTTTGTCACAGTTTCACTAATTTACAGTCCTAACTCCTATACTCCCATTTTATCTTCTGCTGAATAAATAGTAGATTAATAGAATTACAGTCCTCTGATTTCCTCAAGTATTTGACAATAAAATTCAAGGGAAAATTTTCCTTTATTTTATAATACATTGTTATGCCACCTGTATCATCAAGTCACACATTTGGAGTTCTCAGTTGAATTTTTTCTTAGAGAATTCTTCCAAATGAATATTGAAGCATTTCGACCTATTTTGATATATGGCCACACACAAAATGCAAAATATCAATTTAACTATAGTCATGTGCCACATAAAGATGTTTCGGTCAACAACGGACCAAATATATGATGGTGGTCCCATAAGATTATTACCATATAGCCTAGGTGTGTAGTAGGCCATCTAGGTTTGTGTAAGTATGCTCTGATGTCCATACAACGACAAAATCACCTAATGACACATTTCTCATAAAGTATCCCCGTCGTTAAGCGACGCATGACTATATAATAAAATGTGCCTATTTAGCAAATACTTTTTGAGGACTTACTGTGGAACAGGCTCTGGTTTTAGTCTGGGGTTTTAGTGTGGAGAAAGACAAACAAATTTCCCACATTGGGCCTTATATTCCAGTAGTTAAAGGTAGATAACAAAAAAGTGGAAAACTGCATAAACAAGATAATGTCTTACCATTATGTACTGTGTAGCATATACAAGGAGATGTGATAGTGACTGGACATTTTCTTTATATAGAGTGTTTAGGGAAGGCCTCTCTGAAGAGGTGGTCTTTGATCTGAGGCTTGAGGGATGAGAAAAGACAACTACAGACAAAGGAAAATTTTTCCAAGTAGAGGAAACCAGCGAAGGGATGCCCTCGTCATATTCAATGAACATTAAAAAGGCCAGTGTGACTAGGGTGTAGTAAGCAGGATTTGCAGGGAAAGGAGTGTATAAATTGATGTCTAGTGTTCAGCAAAAGCCAGATCACATAAGGGTCTTAGAGTGTAAAGGGAAGCAATGGGATGATGTTAAGCAAGGAGATGACACAACTGGATATATATATGTTTTTAAAAAATTACTCATAGTGCTGTCATGAGAATGGATGTTAGGGGGTGAAAGTGGGAAGCCCAGGTAGGAGATTATGGCAATAGTCCAGGAATAAGATGGTGGTCACCTAGACTAGGAAAGAATTGGACTGATTTGAGATAAATGTTAGAAGTAAAATAGACAGCATTTGCAGATGGATTGATTTACTGGGTGAATAAAACATAAGACTAAAAAAAGACATCTAAATTTACTTGAGCAATTAGTAAAAGAACGATGCCTCTTACTGACACATGTACTTTGGGGGGATATAGAAGATAACTCTTATTTTTCTTTTCCTGTTCAGCTTCTATTCCCGCTTCTAATATAGCATCCTGATTTTTCATTGGGGATTCTCCCTCCTCCTATTCAATCATGTTGTTTGTGTGGGACTTCCTCCAATTCCTACCTCAGATATGGTATGAAATGCAAGCTTAGCTAATCAGCATTTTCAAATCTTCCATCAAAGTGACTGACTTAGTGACCACACTTGGCCCAGTCGGATGCGACCCTGAGACTTTAGATTGAACTAATGGAGATAAGGTGCTCTCTTTCTAAAGTGCGTGGTAAGTTAGTAGGATTTCAGTTTCAAACAGCTAGATGTTACCACACTGAGAGAGCATACCAGAGAATGAGGCCAATGCAGAGGCAAACCAGGCCAAATGGTAGAGTGAGAAACCAAGCCCTGATGATACTTTTAATCCCCTTAAAACCCCATCCCTGAAGCCATATTGACTCCAGGACCTTTTAGTTCTCCATTCCAAAAATTAGCTTTCACATGCTTGAGACATTTTGAGTTGGGGTTCTCTCCCATGTAAGCAAGAGTTCTTATTAATGCAGGTGAGAAATTTGTTTTAGGTATATTAAGATTGAAATGCCTATTTAGGGTTGTCACATTAAAATACAGGATACCCAGTTAAATTGGAATTTCAAATAAACAATGAATAATTTTTTTAGTATAAGTGTGTCCCAAATATTGCTAATTCTAGTCAGCCTATTCCTATTAGATATCTAAGTGGAAATGCCAAGTGGGCCGTTACATCTATAGACCTGGTGCTCAGGAGAGAGATCAGGGATTTTGATATATATTTGGAAGTCATCAATATAGTAATAGCATTCAAATCCATGGGACTAAAGAATTAATCTTGGGAAACAAGGTAGATAGAGTTGAAAGAGTATCCAGGGCTAAACCTGAGGGCAACCCACTCTGTTGAAATCTAACAAAGCAGCAAGAAATTGTAAAAGATTGAGGAGAAGGTGGAAATAGAGTGTCAAGGAAAGTAAGAAAGAAATGAGTTTCAAGACTGGAGTCCTCCATATCTCAGACAAAGGTTACCAAATTTCCCTGTCAAAACAATGGATACCCTTTCCTCCTTTCACCTACCTGCTGAGCCTCTCAACATTTCGACCATTCCCTGTAACTATTCAGATATCAAGGCCCCTTTGGCCATTGTTGGAGACATCTAGAAGCTTACACCTTTCTTATTGGTGCAGAGATGTCCCTTCTCTGTTGCCTTTGATACTTTTCACTTAAAAATCCCTTTTCTGTTTTTAACAAACAGCTTAAGACTTTAAAGGTTTAAAGATAAAGAAGAGTTAGAACAGACACGTACAATGATCAATTAGTAATTCAAAGTACTCTGTTCAGGTGTGAGAACAGGGAAACAAACAGCTCCAGTGAACAATTATTCATGACCAGAGTGTTACCAACATTGCAGAACCTACAGACTTCTTTTTTCTTCAACCTCACTGTCTGCCTTGTCTTTCATCTTCACTCTATCCAGGTGTTCTTATAGGGTCAGCAGTCACCCTCTTGGTCTCTCCCCAGTACCTTCCTTTTCTTCCTTTACCTTCTCCCTTAATTGTGGAATGGGAAGTATATTGTGGGAGGAATTTTTCCTTATTTTGTGATTCTCTTTTTATTTTTAATCAGATTGTTTATAATTATAAGTAAAAAAAAACTTGCTCAAAAGGAAAAGAATTAAGACAGTGCATATAAAGGACAAAAATTGAGAAGTCCCCTTTCTTATTTCCTACCACAGTCCATGTCCTTGAGATAATTATTAACAGATTTTGTCTATCTGTCATCTAGCTAGCTAGCTAGCTAGCTAATTACTTACATTTGTTGAGAAACTATTAAAATACTTCAAATATACTAATTTATTTAATCCTCACAAAAGCCCTTTGGCAGATAAAGAAAATGAGCCACAGGGAAGATAAGTAACTTCCCCAAAGTCACAAAGCTAGTAAGTATATAATATACATGTTTTAGTATACATGATATAAAATATTATTTGATTAAAGTAAATGAGAAGATGTTTTCATTGAAATCTATTTAGAAAACATCGTGCTATTTTAGACATACTGTTTATTGATATAAACACTAATACAACTTTTGTGTCTGCAGAATTACTTTTGTGGTTTGGGCTCCACATCTGTTATTATTCTTGTCTGTGAGCTTGATTTCTGCTAAAGTTATCCTTCCACAGAAATTTTCTCCCTTCTGTGATCTGAGTGGGAATCTTCTCTATGGAAGTAGTTTAAAATGCCTAGAAATTCAGTTTTTAATATTCAGGCCTAGCATCTCCACGTGAAGTGGACAGCACTTGTCAGGCCACACCCACAGCTTTGTCACAAGCTTAGAATTCCCATCTTCCAAAGATAACTTTTTCCACATGCATGCTGTTGGCAAATAAGCCACTCAGCTAGCTGGCAGAGATTTGCAAGTTTTTTCTCAGGAACAAGAAACAGTCTGGGCTTCTGGCTTCCGGCAGCACTGGGGCCTGGGGCCTCCATTTCTATCATGAAGCAGGCATTAACACCCTAGCTTTCAATTTCTGTTTTGTGTTACAGGTTTCCCCTGTTATCTCAAAGTTCACTTTACACCACTTTGCTTTTACTAAAGACACGTTAGTACCTGTTTTCAATAACCAAAAGAAATCTGAAGAGGAGTTTCACTTTTACGAAAAAAGGCGAAAAATGAAAATAGCATTCAGCGTTTGTTTTGCAGCAAATCTTACAGAGGCTAAGCAGTCAAGCATACTGTCGTTACTTCAAGCCTTCCCCATCAGCCACATCACCCACAGCAGACAACAAACCTCAGCCTTTGACATTGAGGGAGGCAGACATAGAAGGAGGTGTAGACGTTAATGACCTGCCTGCCCAGATGGATTCAGACGATGCTAAGATGTTCATAGGTGACCATCTTCCTTTCTCTCCTACAGTCCAGTCTCTGTCTCCCACCACCCCAACCTCCAACGACCCAACTCGCATTTATCTATATATTTTTATTTAATATTCTCTGAATATGTTATAAAGCATTTTTTGAGGGGAGCGAGGAAGGTTAACCCTGAGCTAACATCTGTTGCCAATCCTCTTTTTGCTGAGGAAGATTGGCCCTGGGATAACATCCGTGCCCATCTTCTTCTACTTTATATGAAGCCACAGCAATGCTTGACAAGTGGTGCGTAGGTCTGCGCCTGGGATCCGAACCTGCAAATCTCGGGCCACAGAAGCAAATCACGCGAATTTAACCACTTAACGCAACCGGGCTGGCCCCTATACCACATTTCTAATGTGTGTGGAATTGGAGAGAGAAATTAATGCATGTACTCAGTTGTCCACTTTGACTCAAAAGTTTTAATACTACTTTTATCTTGGAGATACATAA
This sequence comes from Ceratotherium simum simum, assembly GCF_057802395.1. Classification (NCBI taxonomy): domain Eukaryota; kingdom Metazoa; phylum Chordata; class Mammalia; order Perissodactyla; family Rhinocerotidae; genus Ceratotherium; species Ceratotherium simum. The sequence goes on along the minus strand of NC_141940.1, from coordinate 106,367,565 downwards.
ATCTTAAAAGCATGTGGTCCACTGAATCTTTTTCAGTTACTCCTTGATATTTAATATTTGTTAAGTTTGAAACATTATTTCACAAATCCCTTCTCTTTTTGCCATCCTCCTCCATTCACAATCTCCAAACTTAATATTTTTTTTTGTTTTATTTTGTGAGGGAGATCAGCCCTGCGCTAACATCTGCCAATCCTCCTCTTTTTTTGCTGAGGAAGACTGGCCCTGGGCTAACATCCGTGCCCATCTTCCTTCACTTTATATGGGACGCCGCCACAGCATAGCGTGCCAAGTGGTGCGTCAGTGCAAGCCCGGGATCCGAACCAGTGAACCCAGGCCGCCGCAGCGGAGCACGCACACTTAACCACTTGCGCCACCGGGCCGGCCCTCCAAACTTAATATTTTAGCTTAGACAAAATAGAGAAAGACTTAAACAAAAGGGCTGGTTTCTTTCACTTTGTTTTGTTTATGAATTTAATTACATTTTCAGTTATGTGAAAAACATCTATCTGCAGTAAGACTGTATATATTCCCTCATTTCTTTAACTAGGAAGAGTGCTAAAACTGAAGAAAGTTCACTCACATTGAGAGAATGTAGGAAATAACACATACTTCAGAATGAAATAACAAGTAGAAAGATTTTCTGTGCCTCAGAAATCTTGCTGTGCTTTCAAGATCAAATAAATTTCTAATACAGTTTAAATATTTTTGTTAAGGAGGAATGGGAAATCGAATAGTTTGCTTGTGTTGATCAACAAGAGGGAGAATCATAAACCTTGGGGAAGATAGGCTTGGGAAATTTTCTACAGGCAGACATTTGATTCTAAGTTGGGCGGGTTGATGCATGATGCCCTGGTCAGATGGTATTAATATATCTGTTTTCAAAATAGCCTTCTCAGCTCTTATATTTCACTTGATTCTCTCAAAACTTAACTTGTTTGAGACACTATGAGAGCAAGGTCAGAATTTAGATCACTATCTTATTTAATACATAATGTTTTCTCATGATGATAAAGAAAAAACATCTTTTTGAGCTTAATGCCTTCAATAGTCAAAATTATTGGTTGAGCACCTACTACAGGAAAAGAACATTATTAATTAATTATAATTTCTTTCTTACTACTCTTTCCTATTCTAAATTTGCCTTTGATCCAGGACTTTTTGCTTTTTAAAGATTATGACTTTCAGTAAGTGCCTACTTAGCCACTTCCTAGGTTTTGGCAAATGATTCTGTCAACACTAATATTTCTTAGGTATAAACCAGATTCCTATGTGCTGTGATATCAGAAAACAATGAAAGGGAGTGAAGTCAGTGGTCCTGAAAAGGAACTAAAGAGAAGCAATGAAAAGGACCACAGTAATTCACAATTATAAAGAGTGTCAAATAATCTTCCTGACAAATTCCATAGAAGTAGACTCCTTAGTTAGAAGAATTTCATTTTTTCAGGGGAAAAAAGTGCTGCATGTGTTTTGAGACCATAAAGCCTTGGCATTTATTGTGAGAGACTTCTGAAAACTTTCACATGAAGGCATAGAGGTTATCCAAAAGTCTTTTATTGACCTTAAGATTTACTCATGATACATATTTTTATTTGTTTAAAAAAGTTAAGCACCTTTCTCTGCTAAAGCAAATACTGAACAACTCATATCTGTTCTGATTTTATTTTTCCATCTAAACTTAGTAAGTCAGTAACATTTTTAACTTTTGTGTTATGATTTCAATATTTAGAGTTTTTATTACATCGTGGCATTTCTTGAATGGTGATCAGATAATATTTTTATAATGATGTTTTCTGGGGATTTTGACTGCTTTTGCAGTTAGCAATCAAATATCTATTTTTGTTTGCATTGATGAACACTATAGTGTGATTTGGCTTGACATAATGGATAGTTTTTCTGTATTTGATAGCTTTTCCTATCCTTTTCTTACAATTGCAAATTTTAGATTATTCCTTACTTACCTTGTCCTCCGTTCTAACATAACACCAACTCAAGTAAAAAAGCATACTGTGTTCCAAAGTCAAAGTGTCAGATAGTTCTCCAGGATGACTCGATGATCCCTATTCCTAAATATTTGCATTTGTTTCAGGACTCAGGAAAATTGCCACAAATAATGGCTGTAATTATTACAGTACATTTGTTCCCTAAATCGACTTTAGGGAGAAAATGTTATGCTGTTATTTTTAGCGATGATATAAAACTAGGCTGTTGAATTGAGGGATCGCTTCCGAACTGACCTGGAAAGGAGACACAGCTACCGCTGCTTCAATTACATTAATATGGAATACCTGACTATTTTAAGACCTATTTAGTCTTCTATTTTTTGGCCAGGAATCATAAAGTTGCCACCCCTTCAGCAGTTTAAATGCACAGATAAAGAAGGAAATATGATTTATTCATCTATTTCCTATTTTTATTCTTATTCTTATTATTTTAACATAATCCATTTTTAATTGTTTATTAATGTTGAAATTTTATTTGGACTTTTGCAGGTGTAAAGATAAATAAATTCCAGATTTAAGTCATGAAATTAAGGTATGGTTCTTTTATAGATTATTTTGTAGTGATAAAATCAAACCCTTCTAAATCAACTGAAATTTTATATATCCTTCAATAGATTCCCAAACTGATACCTTTATTGTCTGTGTCAACCCAGGAAGAGTCAGCCAAGCAAAAAGGGTAGTAATAATTGGATTTTTAAATTGACTTTAGTATTTTTCTTGATTAAAATCTTAAATTCCTATTTCCCAATACAATAGTGTATCTAAGTTAAGACAAAATAATATGGATGGTGTTTGCATATAAACCAACCTTAAAGTCTTCTTTCAATTTTGCTTTTGTCACCCTTCAATTGTTATTTCTGTTTGGGGATAGTTTTTTGTTTGTCTGGCTGATTGCTTCCCCCCCCCTCCAAATTATTTATGAGACTGAATTATCTAGCTTAGTGGCTGTAAATCATTTTTGAAAGTAGAGAATATATTCAGAAACATAATAGTAGTCTAAGTAAAAAAATACATGGTAAGAGGAGAATAACACTAAAAGGGAAGAGGAATAGTGATTTATATGGTTATACTATTAAATAACAACAGCAACAACAACAATAATAATAAATAGTATTACTAGGTACCATTTAAATAGTATTTATCATGAGCTCTGTACTGTTCTAAGTGCTTCATGTACACTAACTCATGTAATCCTTACAACAGTGGGAAAAATCAAGACAAGAAGAGGTTAAGTAATTTGATAAAGGTCACAATGGAAAGGTCAGAAAGGAAAAATGGAAAAGTCAACATTAAGCCGGAAGGTTTAAAAAAATAAATTTCAACAACGTTGTTAAGTGTAGCTACTGAGGAACGCAGGAGTGAAAATTATAAAAATATTAAGAGATATCAGGAAAAAAGCTTCTCTAATTTTCAGGGACCTGAATGAAAAAGAATGATAATACCATGAGTTGCTTGCTAGAAGTAAATCAAATTAGCCTGTCAATGGATCTTGTATTGAAAGACCTGACTTTTGAGGCTCAGGTCTGATCCCATGTTAGCTAGTTTCATTGGGCAAGCCATGTTAAGTCTAGGCCTGGATATCTTTCACTGTAACAGAAGGGATTTGATGAATTTCTAAAGACCCTTCCCCCAAGATCAAATGGATGATATTTATTTAATACTATTTACCAGTCATGGATTTTTTGGCTGAAAGCAGTTTTAAAAAGTGGGGCCACCTAATAAGCATAATGCTTTGGAAAGATATTGAAGAATTCGTAGTCTTGAAGGGAAAGGCAAAGAGCCAGGTGCAGTCCGGACTGGCGCCTGGCGGCTTTAGAAAACCTTGATAATGTTTGTGTGGCAGTTCCACCATCCTTCATCACTAGAGCCGATGAATCGAAAGGTTTCTTAAAACCTTGGATCACACGCCTTCTACGTGTAGGACAGAGTCAAGTTGGCCAAAGTTTTGTCCTGCGTCCAGACATCGACAACACCAAAGCGGTGAGAGAAAAAATATGTTGGCAGGAGCCTTACATAGAAGAAAGGCAGGTTCACCCAATGGAAGAGAGACAATCCTCTTCTGTCTGCTATGGTTTAGTAACTGTGGTTGCTATGGGACTCCTGCAATACATTTTCCAAAATGTGAGGCTTTAATATATGACTGTTTTCTTTTGATGTAATTAATATCTAAATTGGGGCAAATATATTAATAATGAAAAAATAAGCTGTTAGAAATGTTCTACATTTCTTACCGCTACAGATTTATATAGAAAGATTGTAAAACAGACAAGCGGTATCTCTTAAAAAACTTCCCCTTCAATTTTTAAGTCCAAGTATATAATTATCGATGCAGACTCATAAGAATTTTTTTAATCTTATAACTGACAGGCTGAACATAATTACTGATTTCTTCCTAGAATTTCTATCTTTGATAAACATATAAGAGCTTTTTGTCTCAATAGATACCCAATTGAAAAATCATGAAAAGAAAATATATTTTTCAAAAAATGAGGATAATATCTGAGTGGAAAAATGGCAAGCTTTAATTGAGAATTTTTATATTATTACAAATTAAGTGAATGATTAAAAATGCCAAGGAACAGAAGATTGTTTCACATGGCTCTCTGTTCGATGTGGATTGCCAATGTGGGAGAAAATCCTTGTAAATCTTAGCATTGCTCCCACACAACCACCTACACAGATGATCGCTTGACTTTCACGCTAACAATAGATGTGTTAGTAGAGCTCTCACCATCTGCAAAATGAAGTGCATTTAAAAAAAAGTAACTGCAGCAGACAGTAGTAATTGCTTATATATTGTGATTAGCATTTATATTTACATTTAAAAGGTAAGAATTTACGCAGTGATGACTCCCGGTTTAAATAAGGTCAGTCCCTGGGATAGCTCTCAGGTTAAATAAGGTCAGTCCTAGATATCAGATAAACTTATGTTAGAAAACTTGATTTTGAATTTCTTTCTACTTAAAATTTATCTGTATCCAAAAATGCAGAATAAAATGTAAATTAAGTGATTTCTGATATACGCAGATTGTTCTTCTCTTCCAGAGATAATACTCAGAATTATGTACATTAGTTGTAAACCTCTCTACAAAGTCTAATTGTCACAACTGTCCTAATGTTTTTATAGAATTCCTTCAAAGGCACATTTATTTGGGTTTTCCTGCTCTTAAATCTATTTTATTATCAGTGCAGAATGAGTATTGTGGAAAAGAAGCTTTATATCATTGGAAAATACAGTCTTTGGCTCCTTTTACCTTATTGATTTTTGTCAGGGATGGAAGGGTCCATGATTCCACTACTGGGACTCAGTGGAGGATTCTAAGGCAGAGTGTTAGAAAATGAGTTATCTGGATTCTTCATAGGGAGTAAAGCGACTTAAGGGCTCATGTGTAGACCCTGCTCATACTTAGAAGGTGACAGAGAGGAGAGCAGGCACGTGACTGATGGAAGGCAGGATGAGACCCATTTTTCTCAACCCGATACAAACAGGTGCAATACCACTCTGTACTGGCAAAGTTCCCGTGTCTTTCCAACCCACGTGTTTCTAACATTTGGCCTGAATAATCTTGCCCTTTCATACAGATGATGGAGGCAATCTACACGAGCTATGAGAGCTGCTGTGACTCTAAAATATCATCCTAAATGGCATTGCCTAAAATTCTGTGATGAAACATTCATTTTTTTATTATAAACGGCCTTTTCCAAGACTACTTTAATGCAGATTATTTTAGAAAGAGTAGTACATTAAGGCAATAATAACTTAGTATAATTTAGTTTTGTCTAATTTATTTTCCCTCTTAAATAAATTATAGTTCTAGAAATTTAATATTAGAAGGAAATTTAGGATTAGAAAGAAAATAAAAAATCATCTAATCCCAGCACTTCATTTACAGATGATAAAATTGAGGCTCAGTAAAGGCTCACACACCTAGTTAAGCACAAATCCAGAACTAATCCCTAAGACTCCTGACTCTGGTCCAGTGCTTTGTCCATTATGCTCTCATAAAGCATTAAGAGAACAGTGGTCTCTTGGGGTAAGGGTGAGGGGGTGCTGGAAAGGAATAGAAAGCAGGAGAAGAGTAGAGAAAAGGAGGTATGCTGATCCCATGTAATTATTTTTCTGGAGTTGATCCACATAATGGAGCCATTAGCAGGATTGAATTTAATTAAATCAGTGTTAAATATGTAGGTCAGTTAGCCTTACAAGTCAATGGTACCTTTTTGCTGAAGTTTAGTAATAAGAAAAAGTCTCATAATGTCAGAGCTGGGGAAATTTGCACTCACATCATTCCCATCTGAAAAGCCATGAACCTGGAATAAAATAGGAGCGGTTATTCAAATATCTCATGAACTAGCCAGTTCTGCTGCAAAAGCAAATTGCTTAGGATTGGGAAGCATATAAAAGGCAGATCATCTTTGCTAAAGGTGAAGGGTTAATATTTCTCCTGTACGTCAGAAAATAAATAAATAAAAAGAATCAGGATCAAAGGTATATAATATAACCAAAAAAAATCATTTCTTAAAAGTACATACTTTATTCATTTCAAAAAATTCTATATAGTAGATTCAATGAATGAGTAGCCAGAAAACTTGAAACATGTGATAACGAATCTATATCATGTATTTGGTAAGTCTTAATATATTTGAAATTATAAAATATCTCTTTTTTACTCGTGTTATTCATGTTGTATTATTCTGTTAATCAATTTTTATTCTAACACATGAGGCAGATCCATGGGACTTTAGGAAATTAATTTCATCTTCAGTGGTTAGATCCAATTATACACTGTGTATGTGATGAAAAATAAACTCATAAATTGAGTAAAACCAATTAATGAAAACTGCATTGTGTATAGTAGGTAATTAATAAAGATTTGTTAAATAAAATGTTTCTTGAAAGTTGAAAGGAAATTTACTCTTTTTAGTTTTTTTTTTTTCTTTTCCTAATTGGAAATCATATCTGTTGTTTTCCCTGCTTAGGAAGTTGACTTCTAATAAGATAATGCAATTAGAATCAGAATAGCCTAGGATAAGACAGCACCTGCAAAATCTCAGTGGCCCGACTTTAGCCAGGAAGATGTCATTGGAGTTCAGGAGGGAAGCTGAACTTATACTACACTCATCTGTAATGAGGCAGTTTGAGTCAGTGCCCCACTTTTGACAGGGTGGTGTCAGTGAGGTCAAATGAGAAACTAAACATACACACCCACCCAGCCCTCACACCAATGGGAGACTGCCTACTTAAAAAAGAAAATTAAATAGAATCCAAAGTCCCATAATATAGTATCTTGGATGTCCAGGATACAATAAAAATATCACTCGTTATACCAAGAACCATGAAAATTACAACTTGACTGAGAAAAAACAATCAATCTATGCCAACACTAAGATGAATCAGATGTTGGAATTATGACACTGACTTTAAAAACAGCCATCATATAACTGCTTCATTGAGAAGCCACATGATCATCCCAATATGAAGAAAAATCATTTGAGAGAGTTTGACATCCATTCATGATTAAAACTCTGACCAGGGGCTGTCCCGGTGGCGTAGTGGTTAAGTTCGTGCGCTCCACCTTGGCAGCCCATGGTTCGCAGGTTAAGATCCCGGGCGGGACCCATGCACGGCTCATCAAGCCATCCTGTGGCAGGCGTCCCACATAAAACAGAGGAAGATGGGAACAGATGTTAGCTCAGGGCTAATCTTCCTGACCAAAAATGAAAAAAAAAAAAAAAAAAAACTCTGACCAAAATAGGTGTAGAAGGAATTTACCTCAACACAATAAAGTCCATATGTGAAAATCCCACAGCTGACATAATCAGTGGGGGGAAACTGAAAACTTTGCTTCTAAGATCCAATACAAAGCAAGGATGTCCACTCTCACCACTTCTATTCAACATAGTACTGGAAGTCCTAACCAGAGAAATTAGACAAGAAAGAGAAATAAAAGTTATCCAAATCAGAAAGGAAGAAGTAAAATTATCTCTGTTTGCAGCTGACATGATCATATATGTAGAAAATTCCAAAGATTCAACAACGAGAAAACTGTTAAAACTAGTAAATAAATTCACTAAAGTTGCAGGGTACAAAATCAACATTAAAAAATCAGTCACATTTCTATACAAAAATAAGGAACTATTCAAAAAAGAAATTAAGAAAACAAGCTCATTCATAATAGCAACAAAAATAATAAAATACTTGGTAATAAACATAATCAAAGAGGTGAAAGACTTATACCCTGAAAAGTATAAAACATTGATGAAGGAAATTAAAGACATAGATAAATGGAAAGATATCCCAAGTTCATGGATTGGAACAATTAATATTGTTAAAATGTCCATACTACCCAAAGTGGTCTACAGATTCAATGCAATCTCTTTCAAAATCCAATGGCATTCTTTACAGATTTTTATTTTTAAATTCTAAATGTCATATAGAACCACAAAAGATGCTGAATAGCCAAAGCAACCTTGAACAAGAAGAGTAAAGCTGGAGGAATAACACTGCCTCATTTCAAAATATATTAAAAAGCTACAGTAATGAAAACAATATGATATTGGCAGAAAGACAGACATATAGACCAATGGTACAGAATAGAGAGCGCAGAAATAAATCTACACATCTATGGTCAACTGATCTTCGACAAGGGAGCCAAGAACACACAATGGAGAAAGGACAATCTCTTCGATAAATGATGTTGGAAACACTGGATAATCACATGCATAAGATTGAAGTTGGACCCTTATCTCATACCATATACAAAAATCAACTCAAAATGGATTCAAGACTTAACTGTAAGACCTGAAACCTTAAAACTACTGGAAAGAAACATGAAAAAATCTTCTTGATATTGGTCTGGGTAATGATTTTTTGGATATGACACCAAAAGCACAGGCAACAAAAGCAAAAAGAGACAAGTAGGGTTGCATCAAACTAAAAAGCTTCTGCACAGCAAAGGAAACAATCAACAGAGTGAAAAGGAAACGTATGGGAGAAAATATTTGCAAACTATATATCTGGTAAGGGGTTAATATCTAAAATATATAAGGAATTCAAATAACTCAATAACAAAAAACCAAATAACCCAATTTAAAAATGGGCTAATGACCTGAATAGACATTTCTCAAAAGAAGACATTCAGATGGCCAACAGATATATGAAGAGGCGTTCAACATCACTAATCATCAGGGAAATGCAAATCAAACCACAATGAGGTATCACTTCAGACCTGTTAGAATGGCTGTTATCAAAAAGATGAAAGATAAGTGTTGGTGAGAACATGGAGAAAAGGGAACACTTGTGCACTGTCAGTGGGAATGCAAATTGGTACAGCCATTATGGAAAACACTATAGTGTTTCTTCAAAAAAATTAAAAATAGAACTACCATAGGATTCAGATATCCCACTTCTGGTTATATATCCAAAGGGAATGAAATCAGTATCTCAAAGAGATAATCTGCACTCCCATGTTCATTGCAGCATAATATACAATAGCCAAGCTATGAAAACAACCTGTGCCCATCGATGGATGAATAGATAAAGAAAACATTCTATATATATATTATCCAGCCTTTAAAAAAAAGGCAATCCTGCCATTTGCAACAACATGGATGAACCTGGAAGACATTATGCTAAACGAAATAAGCCAAAGAAAATATTCTATATATATATTATTCAGCCTTTAAAAAAAAAGGCAATCCTGCCATTTGCAACAACGTGGATGAACCTGGAAGACATTGTGCTAAATAAAATAAGCCAATCACACAAAAACAAACACTGCATGATCTCACTTATATGTGGAATCTAAAAAAGTAGAACTCGTAAAACGGAGAGTGGAATGGTGGTTGCCAGGGGCTCGGGGGAGAGAGAAATGGGGAGAGGTTGGTGAAAGGGTACAAACTTTCAGTTATGCAGGATGAATGAGTTCTGGAGGTCTAATGTACAGCATGGTAACTGTAGTTAATAATACTGTATTGTATACTTGAAATTTGCTAAGAGAGTTGATCTTAAGCCTTCTCACCACACACAAAAAACATCCTAACTATGTGAAGTGATGGCTATGTTAATTAGCTTTATTATGATAATCATTTCACAATATATATGTGTGTCAAAACATCACGTTGTACCCTTTAAATATATACAATTTTTATATGTCAATTATACCTCAATAAAGCTGGAAAAAAACTGCTTCAACAAGCAATTACAAATTCTCTTTGTAGAAATTAAAAACTAGAACATCTCAGCAAAGAAATAGAAGCTACAAAAAAGTACCAAATGGAAATTATAGAACTGAAAAGTATAACTGAAATAAAAGCTAGAGCAATAGAATTTGCCTAATCTGAATAACAGACAAAATAGACTTAAAAGAAAAAGAAAGAACAGAATCCAAGTGGCCTGTGGGACAATAACAAAAGAGCTAACATTTGTATCATCAGAATCCCAGAGGAGATAAGAGATAGAGATAGAGAGGAGAGAAAGGAGAGGACTCTACTTTTTCAGAGTTTGTCTCTGTCTCTCTTTCTCTCTCTCTCTCTCTCTCTCACTCTCTCTCTCTCTCTCTCTCCTGAAAGAGGAAAAGTATGGAAAGTACTCTGAAAAAGTACTCAAAAAAATAATGGCTGAAAACTTTCCATGTTTAGAAAAGACAAATTTACAGATTTAATAAGCTGAGAAAATTCCAATAGGATAAATCCAAAGAAATCCACTTCAAGGCACTTTGGAATCAGACTTCTGAAAACCAAAAACAAAGAAAAATCATGAAAGCAAGACAGAAAAATGACATTATTTATAGGAGAACACCAATTCGAATGACAGTACATTTCTCATTAGGCTACACCTACACCTAATCTTATATAGATAGAGATCAAGCATCCTAATTTACGTTAAGAAAGAGAGTTAGAATATTTGTGTCCATCCTAATAAGGACCACAAATTACTACAGAGCAGCATTTTCCAATAGAAATATAATGTGAGCCACACAAGCAAGCCATATATGTAATTTTAGATTTTCTGGTAGCCACATTTTAAAAAGTAAAAAGAAATGGTGAATGTAATTATAATAATTATTTCATTTTAACCAATATATCTAGAATCTTATTTCAACATTTAATCAATATAAAAATATGTTAATGACCTAGTAACATTATTTTTTATGCAAAGTCTTCAAAATCGAGTGGGTATTTTACGCTGATAGTGTGTCTCATTCGGACTAGCATTTGCACCTGATTTTGCTTTTCCCAGGAATTCACATAATGACACCTTCTTCACTTTCCTTTGACCTAGAAATATGATAAAATACAGTCCCACTTGTGCTTTTCTCTTTAGAGCAACTTCTCTGGTTGGGTATTTGGGCTGGATTCTTGGGGGGAAAAAAAAAAAGAACTAACTAAAAGTAATACACATGCCACTGTGGAAATCTGACATCCTGTGTCTGTTCCGGAAGGGGAAGTTACCATTTTATCAGAGAATTTATCCTAACAGAAAGTAGTAGATTATGTTGGTGACAAGTTTTTAGACATATTGCAGATATTTCTTAGGTTTGCAAGGCAGTGTGGTTTGTTGACAATTACCAAGTTATATAACCCTCTAGTTGAACCAAGAAGATGAGATTCAAACCACTTACCAGCTGTATAACTTTAAACAAAACAAATAGACTATTTGATCCTCATTTTAGTCTCCAGTAAAATGAGGACACTAAAATCACAAGATTTCAATAGAATAATATATAATATATGTGAGTGTGCCAGATGTATTTTTAGCATTCAACAAATCTAGTTGAATATAAATCAGAGAATTTAACAGTGCTCATTTTTAATGTTAGGGAATAAATTTAAGGAATGTGTTGGAAATTAACAAAAAGGAATTGAAACAAAATATTTCAAATTGGCTGAAATTGCCCACTCTGCTAAATCTTACTGAACACTCACTCAGGACAAAACACTCTATCATGTCACTGCTATTACCTTAGTCCTGAAGTCAAGAGACTGAGATTGCCTATTATTTTGTATTAATTACTTAGGAAAGATGCTTCAATCAAAGCATATTTTCATCCATGCAAAACTGACCACAATGAGCTCCCTCTCTCAGAACATGAACAGCAGTAAATATCTAATATAGAAAAAAACCCAGAATTTTAAGCACAGAAGAGAAATCAAGAAATAAGTTATTCTAGTTCATTAAAAAAACACCAGAAATAGCCACCTTGTGACCTTGAATACTTGACTTCATGCTTCATAAAATGGCAACATCAAATTGGATGATCTTTAAGTTTTCATTCTGTGTTAATCTTCATTAGATAACAATACCTACAATGAATGTGTATTGAGTATGCACATTGATCAGAGAAATTACAAGGTCATACAGCTAGTGAGTGGAAGAGACATAACTCCAGAACCCCTGCTCTTAACCACCGTGATATGATGATTGAGGGAATGTTTGTCGATAACTATTTTTATTTTATAACAATAATCCTTTACATAGTTAATATGTTTATGTTTATAATTTTAAAAGCACTCTTAAACATCTTTCAATATTCTCCAGCACCATGGAAACTTTTAGCTTCTTGATCCCTCCCTGTTCAACCTGACTGCCAGGACACTACTGGTTTTAAGTGATTCCTTATTCATTCTGGGTCTTGCATCAATCCCCTAAAACCACTTTGACCAGCGTTCTCAGTTTATTCACTTCTTTATTTCTTCCTTGCATGTGCCCGTCTAAACTTCACCATTGTGTCGATCATAACTAAATATTTGCTTTCTTTACTCTTGCCCCAGGGCTGTCAAGCTTTACTAAGAAAATCATATAATCGCTAATCGGCATCATTAAACTCATGATTTCCTGTCTTTTTTGGCTCTTCAACACCACTTAGTGATTTCATTTGACCCTAAACGGTTGCCTTCCACGTTCCTTGTGTTGACTGTGCCACACCTTTGCCACCTTCCTCAGGCCTTCGTTCCTTAAGTAAATGGTTTGCTACATCAGAAAGAAAATAGAGGACGTCAGTTTACTGAATAGTTCACATTTATCTGCCCTACCACCAATGGTATCTAAAAGAATCCCTACTCTCATCTGTTTCCATCTGTTCTGGATAATGTGTTCGTTCTCCTTCCTAAAGCCAAACTTTCTACCTGCATTCCCATTCATTCTTGCCTCCTGGGCCCATGGATTATCACTTTTCTCTTTAACATGTCTAACACTTCCCTTCAGTCCTGAGCTACCCAAATGCCTCTTTATATCTTCCAGGAACCAAAACCTCAAAATATGTGTGACTAGGTTCATTACCTTTATTCCCTATCTACTCTTCTTTCTATTTTCACTATCTTGTTTAGAGATTTCATTTCAACTTAGTCTCCTAAAACAGAAACCTTGGTCTAATCCTTCTATCTTCCTCATTCTCCTCGCCACAAGGTGAGCTCTATGCAGGTGGGGAAATTTTCTGTTCTACTTACCACTGTATCCCCATAGCCTGGAACAGTGCCTCCCATTTAGTTGATGCTCAATAGATATTTGTTGAGTGGATCTAAACGTTCCTCCAAAGAAGCCCTCCATATGAAATAATTCAATTATGTCAACTCTACTTCCATAATTTCTCCCCTTCTTTATAATCACTCTCTACCTTTTAGGATCTGGTTTTAATCATCTGTCATCTGGATTATCCACTAGCCTACAAACAAGGCAACTGCCTCAGTCTTTTTCACTTCTTCTTTCTCTCCAGAGTTATTTTTTGAAAGTACAAATATGACTACATTCCTTAAATATAGGGACTTCTCATTGCCAAGAAATATAAAGACAATGATTTTGTACATCTTTTCCCTTCTGTCCAAAATGGGTATTTTGTTCCTCTACAATTATCAAACTCTCACTCAAAATTTTTTAGGTAATTGTGTGAATCTAGAATTTCCTTAGTATATATTTTTACCCTCTGAATTAATTTTTTTTGCTAATATGCACAATACTGTTATATAGTTTTAATTAATGTGCATATTTCCTTTTGTGTCCAGCTTACTTATTTTTTGCCTTAACATTATTTTATTTGCACATGAGCATTATCCATATAGCCTACATATGGCTCAGTGTTCTATCCAATTAATCTAAAACACTTCAGAAAGAGATAAAATCATCAGAGTCAAATAATGTCTTTGTGTAAAACAAATATATATTCTAGACTGAAAGGTATTTTGTAGCTACTGGAAATGCTAATAAAGATAAATAATCAGGGAAATAGTTGATCAAGAATGTGACTCTGTTCTTAAACAACAGAACAGATCCATGAAATAAAATGACTCCAATACTTTGGAGCACTATACTGTGGTTTTTAAATGTCATTTGACTAAATTAACAGTTTTTCACCTGGATGTTTCTCTACTGTGTAGATGCTACCTAATTCATTTAGAGAGTGAAAGCCACAATCTTTTACAAATTGAGAAATTACATATAAAGAGACAATAGTTCTCTTTCTGCTTTCAATTGCAGTCAATAATCTTTTTTATTCTCCAGATAGTATAGTCTAGTTTTTCACAGTACAATATTGTGTTGAGTTATTTTCCTGGTGGTTGTCCTGGGGATTAAACTTAGCATCGTAACTTAAGACAATCTAATTCAGATTAATCCTAAATTAATTTCAATAGTATACAGAAACTTTGCTCCAATATAGCTCCATTCCCTCCTCCTCCTTCATGCGATTATTGTTATACAAAACACATCTTTATTACACATTATATTATGCACATATTATACATGATATTTATTATACATTAAATTTACTATACCTTATAAACCCATCAACACAATTTTATAATTATTGCTTGATGCTGTTGTCTTTTAAATCATATAGAAGAAAAGAGTTACTAAGAAAAATACACTTATACTGTCTTTGATATTTACCTATACAGTCATGCACTTCATAACGACATTTCAGTCAATGACGGACCACATATATGACATTGGTCCCATAAGATTAGTACCATATAGCCTAGGTGTGTAGTAGGCTATGCCATCTAGGTTTGTGTAGGTACACTCTATGATCACACAACGACGAAATCGCCTAACGATACATTTCTCAAAACTGATCCCTGTCATTAAGTGACACATGACTATAGTTGCCTTTACTTGTGCTCTTTATTTCTCTTTTTTTTGAGGTTATGATTGACATACAAAAAAGTTGTACATATATAATGTATATATCTTGATAAGTTTGAAGATAAGCATATACCCATGAAGCCATCACCGTAGACAATACCATAAATTGAATCATCCTCTCTAAAAGTTTCCTGCCTCTCTCTTTTTCTTTTGATAAGCATAAGTGAAACTGTGTACCCTTTGACCAACACATCATGTGTATTTGAGTTACTGTCCAGTGTTTTTTCATTTCAGCCTGAAAGACTCTCTTTAGTATTTCTTGTAGGGTAGGTCTGCTAGTGATGAATTCTGTTTTTGTTTATCTGGGAATGTCGTAATTTCTCCTTCATTTCTGAAGAATAGTTTTGCCAAATATAGGACTCTAGATTGACAGTCTTTTTCTTTCAGCACTTTGAATATGTAATCTCACTGCCTTCTGGCCTTCAAGGTTTCTGAGATTTTTGGCCAGGCTTGACAATCATTCTTTCAAAGAGATAGAGCGGGTACAAAAATTATTACCTGATAGTGAGAAGCAGGTCTGACTGCTGGGAGATTCAGTCCAAGGCGTGATGTAGCAATCTTCAAATGTGATTCATGGAAATTGAAGTCTAATGTTAAATAGAAGAGTATTCATTCAGGTATTCAACGCTACCAAAACATGTCAGAGAACATTCCCAAAGGATGAAATATTTTGAAACGAGTAGGCATTCACCAAGGAGACATATTGTGGATAAAAGAAACAAGGTGGGGAACCACATATGCAAATCAGAGCCCCAAAAGGGTGTGGTTTAATTAGGAAGTTCAGCTAGTGTGCAGGCAGACTGCAGGAGTAGAAAAAAATGGTGAGAGGTTGGTAGTGACCACATTATAGTGGGCCCTTCAGATAACCCCACGGAAAATAGACACAGTACTGATGTATATGGTGAAAAATAAAATCAGATTTGCTTTCTAGGTGTGTGTTAAAGTAAGGGAATTAGGGACACCTTTACATTTCTGTTTATCAGCACTGTGGACTCAATCCCAAATGAGCCTGAGGATAGCCTGAGGGAAGGAGTGAGAGAAGTATAGAAAGTCAGTACTCAGGCGAGTAGGCACATATTTGTACAAGATATGGGACAATATTAGGCCTCATTGTGGGCAAGCAGGAGAGCTGTGACCCCGCACAATGAGGAAGATTTAAGTAGAGGAAAGACTTTCTATGTTTTGTCTCATAATTGACACTCTACAAGTTACCTGACCAGTGAAATAGAACTGAGCTAAAATTTTAAATGAAGGTGAGAAAAGTATAGATTTGAGGAAGATGGTCAGAAAGGGAGGCTATAGTGGAATATTTCCTTGTGGGGAAGGAAGGAACAAGCTTTGAAGTAAGACTGAACTGATTTTATACCATGGCCTGGCTACTTTGTCACTTTATTAGCTTTCTTATAGTTGTGAAGGTTAAATTATTTAAAAATTAATACTTGTATTTATCACTTATTGCTATGTCTGACATTGTAGACAATAAGTTACTATTGTTATTATTATTTAGTCATAGATACTTCATTGGAATAAGAAATGAAGTAAAGGTTTTGCTCAAACAAACAAATTATCTTTCTCTAGCAATTATTTCTAGAACCTGTGAGGGACTTGTGCTGGATGTTGAACAGAAACTCCTGCAGGAATCAATGTTGGTGAGTCACTACACAATTAAATTCAGACTCATGGTGGGAAAGGAAGTCAAAGGAATACATAATATAATTATTTGGTATACAAATGAAACTCTGACAAAATGCAATATAAAGTCAAATTTTCAAGATAAAATGTAAAAGTCAATAACCCACGGGAAACCAGTGGACTATTTAAAACCATCTTATTAAAAATTTGAGATAAATGTTTTTAAAACCAAAACAACCAGCCATTGAAGATAGCTTCCTGGATCCTTCACCTCCTTCCATTACTATATTTGATACCCTAGTTCAGGCTGTTATTAACTCTTTTCACATGAACTATGGCAATAATAACCAAACAGTTCTTATTGTCATCAGATGTTTGTTTCTGTGGACTATCCACGACACTGCTGCATCCATCTTTCTGTTCATCCATCCATTCATCCAGCCATTCAAATATTTATCCATCCACTTGGTGCTATGTTTAATATTGGGAATCTATTAAAAAAATAGATATATTAAAAACAAACAAATACCTCTAGAATTTTCCATTCTCAATAAATACTCAGTCCTGTGAGAAGGACACATAAGTCATAAAATTATAATGTAATATGATAAAATAACCACTTCTAGGGGTTGGTTGAATGAATTATAGTACAACCATACATTGAATTACTCTGCAGCTATGCATATTATTAAGTGAAAAGGGAGGTAATGAAACAGTATATAGGGGGCTGGCTGGGTGGCATAGAGGTTAAGTTCACGCGCTCTGCTTCAGCGGCATGGGGTTCGCAGGTTCGGATTCCAGGCACGGACCTACGCACAGCTTATCAAGCCATGCTGTGGCAGGTGTCCCACATATAAAGTAGAGAAAAATGGACACAGATGTTAGCCAAGGGCCCTTGGCTGAGGACCTGTCTCTGACTCACTTCTTCATCTGAAAAATGGAGGAAATTAATAGTGCCTTCTTCATAGACTTGTTGTCAGTATGAGATAAGATAATACAGCTAAAGTCATGTTCAGTGGTACCTGGCAAAGAGTAAGTGTTCAAAACAGTTTGATGATGAACATGAAGAAAAATAAGAAGGAGAAGGAGGAGGAGGAAGAGAAAAATTAATCCATTTAAAGTCCCTCCTACCATAGACCTGTCTCAATAAGGAGGCTTACAGTCAAAGAAGCAATAGACTAGAAGAGCTTATCCTCTCTTTTGAGCTAGATTAATTGTTTTCTCAGATTTGCCCCGTGGAAGGCCCTGCCACTTATTAGCACCATTCTGGTGGTTCTCATATGATTCTTCCATGTGAAGCAAGGACCAGCGTTGGCCCATGAAAAGAATGGAGTAATGGAAAATGGCTAGCAGGAGTCTCAGGCCATAATGTCAAAGATCTTTCTCACCTCGAAGGGCCCCATGGATCAAACCCCAACTTCACACATGAATAGAAATGGGTGTGCACAGAATACGTTTCCCAATAAGATGTGTCCTGGAGTCTGGTAGCAGTTGATGTTCCTTGCATGGGCTCTTCGAGCTCCTGAGGGTATCCAAGTGTTCTCTTTTAGCAAATAAAAACAGTATATCCAGAGTATGAGGACAATAGGGAAATAGCAAGAATGGAATCAGGGTTGTGGTAAAAAGGGTGCTGTGAAAGTTAGTGTGCAGGGACTCATTGTAGTTAGATTCTTCTATGAAGAGTCAGGGGAAACAGTAACGCTATTGAAGGTGAAAATAACACTAATGTATTCTTATAAATCATATTGATGTGGTTTTCTGATCTTTGTTGAAGAAGTTGAACTGTGCTCTCTAAATTTGAAGTATAATCTTGAGGAAAGATGTGCACCAAACATGGCAAGAAGGTTGCAGAACTTTTGTACCTGAGGCAGCTTGTGGAGTCGGGACATGAGCATCTCAAAGGTAAGCTATGTGGAGAGAGGAGGCTGACTATTTATGCCTTTATGTTGTGTAAGACCCCAAAGCTATTGAACATTTCTGTTGGAGGAAGGAGAATAATGACAACTGAGACTGAATATTCTCCTCAACAGTGATGAGATGGAGTCTTAACTAGGAGTTACACTTTTGTTGATACAAAAGATATTAAGGAATTTGCTATTTTTAATGCTCCTGAGTTTGTAGATTGAGACTCTTGTGCATTACGTATGGGAACCTCATTCAGGCTTACTAGGAGTTCTTGTACTGCATTTATGCAACATGGACCAATTTCAACCCATAGTATTGGAACTTACTCATTTTGAGACAACAATCATGCTCATGTTTAAAAAATGGTACATAGATTTAACTATAGACTCTTAGAAATCCTTTCAAATACGTAGGATAAAGTGGACTCTGAAGAGAATAAGTCTGAAAGAGTACAAAATGTTGCTTTAGACCTCTGATAACATATAATGTAGTTGTCAGAAGGACGAGAGAGAGGAAATGAAACTTTGTTTGAATCTGCTGAAGAGAGTCATTTCTCCATGATTCCCAGAGGATACCTAGAGATGGAGGCGCCTGGATGGTGAAACTTAAGATGCTTATTTCAAACTAATCAAAAACAAAACAAAACAAAAGACAGGACCTCTTTCTAGAGCTGGGGAGTCATAGAGTGGACAATACAACCATAGTAGTACTAGGACATCAAAACAACCTTAATAAGCCAAGACATGGGCTAAAATGATAAAACAGATTATAGGTAAATCTATTTTGCCAGTGATGGAAATGATGACCCATCAAAATTTAAAGGTGTTTTCTACTGATGATAAACCTCTTTCTCCAGAAGACACATTTGAATTTTGTTTGAAACAATATAGTTGATGGTGCCGAATAGCAGGTACCTGTTACATCCAAATATTTGCAGATAATGGACATTAGTAATCACAAAGCAAACAATGCTACGGGAACTATGAATTATTGAACATAAGTGTTAGAACAAGCTAACAGACATTCAAATCACAGATCATACTTAGTAAATTTGGCAGAGATTTTCTACGAGGCAAGAGTGCAATCATACAAAAATGGAAGACTTTGGGCTCAGAAGACACTGGCCTTTGGGAACTTAAGACTCAGAAATCCTGGATCTGGCCCTTTTAGAACACATCCAGGCAAGCACAGAATTGAAGTTTGCTGCCTGCAAACTTTTCCCAAATAATGATGCTGTTACAGGAAGAGGAGAAGGTTAAGGTAATTGCTCTCCTCCATGGATCCAGGGAAGTCAAGCATGGACAGTGGATTTCAGTGATACCATTTCTCCTTGAGGCGCTGCTGCTGCCTCAAGGAGAAGCACGGCTGGCTTCGTGGCTGTGGGGCCTGTGCAGTTTCACAGGGCACTGCACTTAGAAGGGCCCCATACTTGGTTTAATTCTCTGCTGTAACTGTCTTGAAATTCTTAGTAATTTTCTATCAAAGGGCTCTGCATTTTTATTTTGCACTGGGCCCTGCACATTGTGTAACGTATGTTGAGGAAAGGTTTATGTTTTGGGGCATAAAGATTTCTTGCAAGATATTTTTCTTCCAGGTACATAGCCCAGAAACATCACAACTTCAAGACTAAAGGGACCATATTGGCTGGGACAACAGATATCTCACTGGTGTTAAGTGTGGCCAGGCAATGGCGCTTTGGGGCAGTAGAAGGCTCTGGAAATTTTTATGGAAGCCTGACCAGGGTGGAGAAATTGGATTTCAGACATTATTGAATTTCCCACATCCCAGAAGGATGGGGCCAGTCATAAATAATTGATTTAAGGAAATAAAGAATCTCATTCTCTTTTGCCTCACTGACTTTGTGGACTGAGATACAAACACATTATAAGACAGTGAAGAGTCTTGCTGTTGGAGTTCTGAACTCAACACTACATACTATGCATACAAACTTAAAGAAGACACTTAAAAATTTCATGAATCAGTTTAAAAGCAGGATTTGATCTGCATATTGGTAACTATAGAGTGTAATAAAATATTGTAAATGTGTTTTATAAGTTATAAACAATGATATAAAAATAAGTCGGTGGATTGTTATCATTAGTTTGATTCTTATTGCCGCACTTGAAAGATAAAATTAAACTCGTGAACATTAAATTGATAAACAGGCACTGCTATAATAAAGTTGAAAAGATTTTAAATTAAAACACCTTATTTTGGAAAGACATAGACTAAAAAGATATTGAAATCCATAACTTCATAAAAATAATGACATAAAAATAATGTGACTTATTCATCACATTCCTGAGTGATAGAGCAAAGAAGCATTCTTTGAAGCACGCCAGAGGTAAGTTTTGTACAAATGGAGGGAAACCATAATTCAAAGAGTAGACAGTAATTTATGGAGTTCACCCATCGCAGTGGATGTAAAAGGTGAAAGATGAAACAGATTCAAAGTGATATGAGGTAAATTAGTGGTGATAAACTACTAAGGAGACCCCAAAATATATAGGTGTATATTCTTAAACCATGAATATAACATCATAAAGGAAAATCATTGGATTCTGCTAATTTTGCCTAGCACCTAACAGAGAGAATACTTGCTGAAAGGGCTATAGACATGTTTAATAATTCTTAAACTCTTAATTTGTGCTCCCTTGGAATAAAAGGATGCTCAGCAAAATATATTTCAGCCCAGCTATCAACACTTATCTGTCCCATTTTTAATTCTGAGCAGAAAGTAGTTTTTCATCCTAAAGGAGCCAGGTATACAACCATCAAAACAAGAAGCTCAGAATTAGAATTTCTAATCCAATAATAAATGATATTTATAAATTGAATGTTAGTATTCAGCAATATCATATCATACTCCACATAACCCAGACCATTATGGCATATGTTTTCATTCTCTTTAAAGAAAAAGAAACCAAAGCTCACAAAGGTTAACTGATTTTCTCAAAGAACCTGTGCCTTCTGACTCAGAGCCAAGTGTTCTACGGTGGTTGCCAAAGGGGAAGGGGGGTAGGGGGAGGGAGAAAGGGGTAAAGGGGCACGTGGGGACAGTGATGGATGGCAACTAGACTTTTGGTGATGAACATGATGCAGTCAATACAGAAGTCGAAATATAATGATGTACACCTGAAATTTATATAATGTTATAAACCAATGTTACCTCAATAAAAATAATAATAAAATAAAAAAACCTATAAAATGGGTTTTATCAACCAGTCAAGTAGTAATTACATTGTGACTTTTAGTGGCTTTGTTTTAGTCTATTCAGCCCCTCTTCCACCCCTCACCCTTCTTCTAGGAAAAGGCCCTGTCTTCATTAGTGGATGCTGTAGTAGTCTGCCCAGATCCCCATCCGTTTCCTCTCCAGGACAAGAGAACACATTCCGCCAGCTCTTGGGAGTGTTGGCAGCTGATGGCTTACAGCTGAGTCCCCCACCAGAGCGTACCCTAGCTGAAGAGAACCACAAGGCTAAGGTCACACCTGTTCCCAGGAGCAGTTCTCATCTAATGACTAGTGGATTCAGGGGTAAAATATCTTGGTCCCCTCCTCCAATTCAGAACAACTCTGTAGAGATATCCCACCTCCATTGCTGTCTCTGGAATTAGGTGAGGCTTTTGTTGTGGCTGCATCTCAGCCCAGTGTCTCATGTTGTCCGATCTTTTCTAAACTCTCTCGCAGGTATTGATTTTAAGGGCACTTTTTAATAAACTTCCTACATACAGATCTCTATCTCAGAGCCTGCTTTCCAGGGAACCCAACCTGAAACAATGCCCTTACTACAGGGATGAGCACGAGACCCAGGCAGATCCAATCATGGTATCTCTCTCACCTGTACATTGCGATTGCTTCAAGGACCAGCATATATGACCCAGGCTAGACCAACCAGTTTCTCTTAGAGATGTTTTTCAATTTTGGGCAAGGTAAAAGACTTCCTTATTCCTTGGACAACTTAAAAGGATGTGGGATTCCATCTACTACATATCATGCCCACTGCCATGTAGTCTGAGTAAATGAAAGAAGCAGAAAGCAGAGACAGAAAGAATTCTGCACCCTGCCCTTTTTATCACAGTGGGTAATTGAGCCTGTGTATTAGCCTTTTTGCTTAATTCAAGTTGAATTTCTGTGTATAAAACCAAAGGACTTTGACCAATGAATACTGTATCTTCAAGGTTTGTAATAATAAAAGACCACTCATTTATTAAGGTGGTTGGGAAAGTTTAGGTTTCTTCATATATTCACCATTTGGAGGAAAGGAAATAAACTGTTGTTCTCTAGAAACCATTATAAAAAGAGTCCAGAATTATCTTAATTGATTTCAGACCTCAGAAAGCTGAAAACACATTGTTGTAATATGAAGGACTGAATATAAACTGCAGGCAGATGAGATAATTAGGCCCTTTCTCTTCTGCTTGGGGATTTATCTTTGTATTCATTTGAGTAGTAGCTGGTGCACAAATGATTATTTCTTTGAGAATGTATGTAGACTTTTATCAATCCCTTTTTTTTTATTTATTTTTCCCCCAAAGCCCCAGTAGATAGTTGTATGTCATAGTTGCACATTATCAATCTCTTTTAAAAAGCAAATTTTCTTTCCATGAATGGCTTTTCACCTATAAATTGATAGAAACGTATGCCTTTATAATATATTAGGAGTTTTTGTGTGCTTCATACAAAAGAGATATTGGTGTGTTGAGCATTTGATATCCTTTAATTCCTCTCTGTAAATCTCACAGACATTTTCCCTGGCTGAAATCTAAATCACTGTGTGTATCAATAAAGAAAGTCATATTGGATCAGGAGATGGGAAGACACCAAGGAACCTGCAAACATGCCTCCTTTAGATTGTATTTTTTATTTTGTCCCTGTGCTTTCAATTGCATCGCTTTTCCAGTTCCTCGGGACTCTTTCTTTATCAACAATTACCACTTCAGTTTCCATAGTTCAGCAAATATTTACAAAGAACCTATTAGATGTCAGGGACCGTGATAAGTCCTGTATTGCATTTAGCATCTCCTGGACTTTTTTTCCCTCTAATGTGGGTCTTTTTGTGACAAACCTTCTGTAGCTTTTTTTTAATGCGTGCTGCTATATTTATTACACTCTCACGTATGAATGTCAGTTTGACTGGTTATATATATCTAGATGAAACAATCTTTTCCTTCAGTACTTTAACAGCATCATTCCCTTGTCGTCTTGCATCCAAAGACACTATGACGTCAATCTCATTCTTCTTTCTTTGAAGTTCATCTGGACTCTTTCTAGAATTTCTTATCTTTTTTCCTTTGGCCTTTTATGTGCCTTTTCAATCTAAGGTATTTATTTCACCTTTAATTTGGCAATTTTTGTCTTTATCATTTCTTCAAATCTCTCTCTCCTTCCCTCCCTCTTCCTCTTTTTATCCCCTCCTTCCTCCCTCCCTCCCTTCCTCCTCTTCCTCTCTCTCTCTCCTGTCTTTGAAAAATTTCCTCTGCTTCTCTTAGTATGTGTTGCTACTATTCTATATTCTGTATTTTCAAACTTTTCCTTTACATATGCTCTCTATTCTTTCTGCTTTCAGGAAGGGTCATTCCATTTGTTGTTCTACCTCACAAACACACCTATTGTGTTCCCTATTTCAACAATCATAGGTTTATGCCCTAATAATTCTACTGAATTCATGATAGTTCTTCCTGCTTCATATTCTTAATATCTTTACTAATTTACAATTAATTTACATGGGACCTCTTTTGCACATTTTTAGGGTTTTCTCTTTCTCCTGGAATTCTGAACGTTCCCAGTGATTTGACATGGTGTAGTTCCCTTTTATTCATGTTCTAGGCTCTTGGTGGGCCATTTTAATCTGGAGATTTATCATTCAGTTTGGGAAATTTCATTCTTTGATAATTTACTTCCATCTGTTTTCTGTATGCTCTCTTTCTGGTACTGCAATTAGTCAGATGTTGGAACTAATCAATTGCTTAACTATTTTCTTATTTTTAGTCTCTTATTTTCTATCTCTTTGTCTTATTGTTCTACTTTTTTGTGAGATTTTCCTCAACTTTGTTTTACAGCCCTTCTGTTGAATTTTCAATTCTGAATATCTTATTTTTATTATCAAGAACTCTTTGATGTTCTCTAACTTTTTTCCTATTTTAATAGAATTCTGTTTTTATTTCTTGGATGAAATATCTTCTCTTGTGCTTTGTGGGTATTAATATTTTCAATTTTCTTTTACTGTATACCTTGTGTATGTTTCCTCCAATTTCCTTTTCTTTTTTTTTCAAGTTCGAGGCTCATCAGATGCCTACTCATTTGAGGCTATTTTCTTTAAATTAAGAGTGAGACACTATAACAGCCTCTCTTCTGGTTCTCTTAATTCTATCAAATGTCAAATCCAGCTTTTATTAATGGATCTCCCAAATTTCAGTTTTAGGACATTTTTTCTCTGAGGAAATTAGGAAAATAATCCTCCACTCTCCTGCCTGGTGAATATACGCCTAGGTGCTCATGTTCTAGGAGCATGAAGGAAGAAGCGGGCTAAGAATACCCACAGTTCAGCGCTTAGACTTATACTTAATTCTGCCATTTTCAGCTGTGCATCTTTTTTTGTGTATGAGGAGGACTAGCCCTGAGCTAACATCCAATGCCAATCCTCCCCCTTTTTTTTTCCTTGAGGAAGACTGGCCCTGGGCTAACATCCGTGCCCATCTTCCTCTACTTTACATGGGACGTTGCCACAGCATGGCTTAGCAAGCATGCGTCAGCGCGTGCCCGGGATCCGAACCAGCGAACTCCGGGCTGCCGCAGCAGAGCACATGCACTTAACCGCTGCACCACCGGACGGCCCCTTCAGCCGTGCATCTTAACCATGAACCATGTTCTCCACTGAGACTGGTGTCCCCAACCAGACCCTCTCTGGTTCAGTTTCTCCAGAGCCTAATCCTCCCTGCCCCCGAGTTGACAAAAAGGAGTAATAATAGTCAACTGACTTTGCAATGTGGAGAAGGGACACACAAAGGGAATCAAACAACTCTGGATACAGGATTTCAAAATATCCTCATAATGCCAGTCATGTTCCTCAGCCCCGCTTGCCTTGGTATTTCCAATTGCTGAGCCACTCTTTTTTTTTTTGTGAGAAAGATCAGCCCTGAGCTAACACCTATGCTAATCCTCTTCTCTTTGCTGAGGAAGACCTGCTCTGAGCTAACATCTATTGCCAATCCTCCTCCTTTTTTTTTTTTTTATTCTCCAAAGCCCCAGTAGATAGTTGTATGTCATAGTTGTCCTTCTAGTTGCTGTATGTGGGACACGGCCTCAGCATGGCCAGAGAAGAGGTGCGTCGGTGCGCGCCTGGGATCTGAACCCGGGCCACCAGTAGCAGAGCGCTTGCACTTAACTGCTAAGCCATGGCGGGGGGGCCCTGCTGAGCCACTCTTGGTATTCCACAGGAAAATATGGTTTCCATTCCCCCATGAAGGCAGTTCCATTGTCATTTCCTTTGTTTTGCTTAAGTCATCTCCATCTTTCTGCCTTCCAACATTTTTGAAATGGCTTCTATGCTATACAGTCATGTTCTCAGTGATCTTGTTTGTTAATAATACCTTTTTAAAAAGAATTCAGTCAGTTTGGTGCCACTTTCAAAGGAAGAGGACATATGCGCATGCAATGAGACCAGCAAGATTAATTAGAATTTTATATTTGTCAGCCTGTTTCATCCTTCATGATTGCAAGCTTCTTTGATATTTATTTCTCTGTTTCATTTTTCTTCTGATCTTTTTTTAAAAATATATATTGACCAAATGTTCCTTGCTATGAAATTGTGGAAATCATAATTATTTTTATTCTGCTACTATTAATGTCTGTTTTTCTGCGAACACCTATAATGTATCAGTGTCCTAGCCCTCACTAGGATAAGGTAAGGCATAATTTTACTACCTGCAACCCCTTTATTTGATTAAAATAATTTTATTTTTGAAAAGGAGGCTTTCTCAAATCTTTTCACTTTATTGTTTCTTATAAAGGGTGTTTTAATTGCATTTCTGAACCCTGTTAATATAGCCCTTATTTAGACATTCATTATTTAAACAAGTGAATGGTTACTACCATGTATTCTATCTTCTTCATGTTTGAGATATTTAGCTGTAGCTGTTACTCAACTGGGTAAAGTACAATAGTCCCTTCTTATCCATGGTTTCACTTTTCACGGTTTCAGTTACCTGTGGTCAATCATGGTCCGAGAATATTAAATGGAAAATTCCAGAAATAAACAATTCATAATTTTTAAATTGCACACCGTTCTGAGTAGCGTGATGAAATTTCTTGCCACCCTGTGGGACATGAATCATCCTTTTGTCCAGCGTATCCATGCTGTATACGCTACCCACCCATTAGTCGCTTAGCAGCTATCTCTGTTATCAGATTGACTATCACAGTGCTTGTGTTCAAGTAACCTTTGTTTTACTTAATAAAGGCCCCAAAGCACAAGAGTAGCGATGCTGGCAATCTATTACAGTATATTGTAATAATTGTTCTATTTTATTATTAGTTATTGTTGTTAATCTCTTACTGTGCCTAATTTATAAATTAAACTTTAGCAAAGGTATGTATGGTTAGGAAAAAACATAGTATATATAGGGTTCAGTACTATCCAAAGTTTCAGGCGTCCACTGGGGGTCTTGGAATGTGTTCCCTGTGGATAAGGGGGGACTACTGTACTTCTATGGGATTTTTTTTTTCAGGCAGGGGTACATGGATGGGTTAATTCTTAATTCCTGTGATGGTTTCTCTGTTGCCCTCACATATAAACATCACGTAACTTTACTGCAAGGTAGATTCATAGACAGTGTCTCTTAAAATTCTATGTAATTTAGGCTCCCCTGGACCATCTAGGATGTGTGAATGGGCTTCAGGCAGTTTGTGAACCAACTCTATGTGTGAATGAGTATATATGCGTTTTTCCAGGGAAAAGGTCCATAATCAGATTGTCAAAGATAATAATTTCTCCAAAACTTAATTTATAAACTTTATACCAGTGTATTCTGGTATTTAGTATTATCAACCTGTTTTTTTCCTTTGCTGATAACTTGAGTGGAAGCTTGTAGGAATTTTACTTAATGTTTTAATTTCAGAAATTTCACCCTGGTATGTCTGTGTGTTTTTCTTTTTCCATTAACTTTGCCAGGTACTTGAAGAGTTCTTTTAGTCTGAAGACTTCAGCCTTCTGTAAATTCTGGGAATTTCTTTTTCTGTTATTTCATTTTATAGTGCATTTTCTCCACCATCTTTGTTTTCTTCTGAGATTTTTGTGATGCATATGAAAGATTCTTCCTTCTCTTTCTTCCTCTAACATCACTTCTTTTTGTATTATATTTAACCACTTTACCCTTTACCTGAGCATTTGAAAACAGTGGAGCTGTTAAGGTAATTCTCTGCTAAAGCCAGGTGGGTTTTTTGTTTTGTTTTGTTTCCTTTTTTAAAAAAATTCTCTTATTCTTGTAGCAAGCTGAATTTAACTGGAACAATAACACACTCTCTCTGTCTGGCACAAGCACATACCTAGGAATTGAGCTACTTTCATAACAGTACTCATTTTCTAAAAATTCCAGATATTCTAAGGAAATATAGGGGCCAGTTTTAAAGATCAGTTCATTGTAGTAGAATTGTGATGGCTTGCAGGGGTGTGAAGCACATTCTTTCCCCTTCTCTATCCTGCCCATCCTTTTGACAGTCCACTGTTTTGGTAATGGAGTAATTCCCCCTGCTTTATTTCCTCTATACTTAGCTAGAATCCAAGGCCTGGGTGAGTCTCCTGAAATCTTGTTTTAGCCCTGCTACGTGCATAGACTAGCCTGCCTCTAGTTCCCTATGCTCAGGGGTTAGGGGTTTTCCCAGAATTTTCTTGGCACACGCTTGCTGGAAGGTTATCACTGTTGTTCCATTATTGAATTGGAGATTGATTCACACTGATTATTCTTCACACAGTCAGATCCCATCTGATTCATTTTTTAAAAATTTCTGCAGACTTTCTCTTTCACTTTTGGCATTATTATGCATTTTCTATGTTAGTTTAGGTTTTTTTTCTTTATTTAATAGGGTTTGGAAGGATTGGAAAGTAAATACTGGGCTCAAGTCACCATCTCAAAATTGAATCTAAAGCCACCTTCTAAACTGCTGTTTTTGGAAATAATAATGCACTCTTACTCCATACCCTCTGCCATTCCCGAATCTTTAGCATGCTCAAAACATTTCCCCCAAATGATAAAATCCAAGAAATCTTGCATTTAATAGATCCCTAAATCTAGCCGCTACCCATTTCTCCAACACCATCTGTTTCAACCAAACAAGTCGGTTCATTGCTTCCCAGATAGCCCTATCTCTCATACTTTAGTTGTGCTACTCTCATGTCCAGCATCTCGTCTTCCATCTTCACCCGGATAAATATTAAAGAACTGATTAGACACCCAGGATGCTACTTTAAGTTCTGACTCAATGAAGGAGTTGATAAAATGAAGTCTCTTTCATTTGGCCGTCCAAACCTTGATGGAATTAGGAGGCTCAGGAAGTGAAAGAAGTTCTCTTAGCCTTAAAAGCTGTCGATAAATTTTAAGACTACAAAGGACTGTATCAATATCTAGGAGCTATTTAGATAGACACAAAACCTAGAGCTTTGAGGTTTAGTGGCATAAACTGATACGGATATTAACATCTGCTTGATCTCATAGATGACCTAAGAAGCACCAAACAAACAACCCAGAACTCATGTAACCAAACTCCCATGAGCTTAGACAAACTCCACTGGATACAGCTCATTTCTATATGGAAAAACTGCTAACACTTTAATTTTTATCTAATTTACCTAAAAGCAAGCAAACAAACATAACAAAACATAGGGGTTTTTTAGGTGTCATAATAAGTAAAGTGCTAGTAGAGCATTACAAAATTATCATTCTTTCCCTCTAGCAAAATTCCAAATTAATCTATGCAAGTTCCTTGGGCTCCTTGATGATAAAACTCTAGTGGAATATAGTAAGAAGGCAACACGTGGAAAATTCCAAATATACCATACTTTACTGAATCTACAGCGCCATGAATTTTAGAGAAATTTAAAAGGAAAGTTAATATGGCAATGGTAAGATGATATTTTTTGTAGGATAATTTCCTAGTTTTGAAATATTACAATGTGGAAAAATGAGTGTTTTCTAGAATTAGTGAAATTCTGGATGTCCCAGTTGTCACAAAGGAGCACTGTTGTTGTCAGAGCCTTCATAATAGTGTCCCCACTTCCCTGTTTTAGAAAACTACCTGAGCTGCTTCTGATCACTTTGATCTGAACTGGGAGAAACTGGAGAGTAGATTTTATGTAAGGTAATATCAAACATCTGCTAAACCATTCGGAATTTCTATCCAAACCGGATGTGGATGTGGTTACAGCTGCTATTTAAGAAATCAAGGTAAAAAGTAAGATTAACATTGCTATACATTTGACACTACCATTAAAAGAAAAACATTTGCAATGGTATCTGAGGCATGCCTAATGTTAGATAGGAACTATACATGACTATTGTGTTTATTAGTGCATTCAGGCAACTCACAATTCAAATAAAACCCAACGTACCAAATTTGGAAAAAGCACTGCATGGTTAGATATAATGTTGGGTGGGCTGTAGTGTTAGACGTAGTTTTTAAATTATTACTTTTTTATTTTTTGGTGAGGAAGATTAGCCCTGAGCTAGCATCCATTGCCAATCCTCCTCTTTTTGCTGAGGAAGATTGGCCCTGGGCTAACATCTGTGCCCATCTTCCTCTACTTTAATGGGACGCCGCCACAGCATGGCTTGACAAGCGGTGCATCAGTCCGCGCCCAAGATCTGAACCTGCGAACCCCGGGCCGTGAAGCGGAGCATGCAAACTTAACCACTATGCCATTGGGCTGGCCCCTAAATTATTACTTTTAAATAGCTTCTTTGTGTTGTTGTGGGGTTTTTTTGGTGTGGTACACTAACTTTACTTTTTTTCTTTTATTTAACTTTATTGAGGAATAATTGACCAATATAATTGTCTATATTTAAAGTATACAATGTGACGATTTGATATACATACACATTGTAGAATGATTGAGGTGATGGATGTGTTAATTATCTAGATTTGCTTTTGCTCTACGAAAGATACATGACATTAGTAAATCTTATTATAAGCTAGACAAATGAGTCATTGAGACATGCTTAAAAGTTAAAATTCTTTGTCAAACAGTGAAATAAGACTTAAAAAAATAAACTGCAACAAAAGTTATACATGACATGTTCGGTGACAAAATAAAATCTGCTAAGCTGTAATTATTTTAAATCAATGGCATGGAAGATAATTAGTAGTAGTACAAATCAGAAAATTGTTAGACAAATCAAATAAAAATAAAAGGAATCATGATTTTAATGTGGATGACCTTGAATATAGAATTTAAGTTAGAGAATTGAGATGTCATGTAGAAAATGTTTCTGCAATTTTAAATAGGTTATTCAAAATATTTAGGAGAAACTGGGGCTTACCCTTTGCCCAAAATGTCCATAAACTCAACTCTAATTTTATTTTATTGCTTCTGAGATAAGTTTATCTCTCTCTATTCTTCATATTATCCTTAGGTCTTAACCCACTGGTCCCTCATTTATCTTCACTCTTCACTGAGCATTTTGTTTTTATTATAGCTCTATACTGTGATCTTGATGTTTTTTTTCAGTTTTGTTGAAAAATAATTAACATACATCACTGTATAATTTAAGATATACAGCATGATGGTTTGATTTACATATGTTGTGAAATGATTACCACAATAAGTTTAGTTAACATCCGTCATCTCATATAGATACAATGAAAAGAAAATCTCATGATGAGAGCTCTTAGGATTTACCCTCTTGATCGCTCTCCTATATATCATACTGCAGTGTAAACTATAGTCACCATCCGTACGTTACATCCCTAGTACTTATTTATCTTATAACTGGAAGTTTGTTCCTTTTGACCTCTAATTCGCCCCCTGCCTCTGGTAACAGCAAATCTGATCTCTTTTTCTGGGTTTGGTTTTTGTTTGTTTGTGTGTTTTGTTTTTTTAATTAGATTCCACATATAAGTGAGGTCATACAGTATTTGTCTTTCTCTGACTTATTTCACTTAGCATAATATCTTCGAAGTCCATCCATGTTGTTCTAAATGGTAGGATTTCCTTCTTTTTTTATGGCTGAATAATATACCATTGTATATATACCAAAACTTCTTTATCCATTCATCAATCGATGGACACTTAAGTTGTTTCCATGTCTTGGCTATTGTAAATAATGCTGCTATGAACATGGTGGTGCAGATATCTTTTTGAATTAGTGTTTTTGTTTTCTTTGGATATATTCCCAGAAGTGGAATTGCTGGATCATATGGTTGTTCTATTTTTAATTTTCTGAGGAACCTCCATATCGTTTTCCATAGTGGCTGTACCAATTTACAATCCCCACCAACAGTGCACAAGGGTTCCCTTTTCTCCACATCCATGCCAGCATTTGTTATCTCTTGTCTTTTTGATAATGGCCAGTCTAACAGGCGTAAGGTAATCTCTCATTGTGGTTTTAATTTGCGTTTCCCTAATGACTAGTTATGTAGAGAATCTTTTCATGTACCTGTTGGCCTTTTGTCTATCTTCTTTGGAAAAATGTCTGTTCAGGTCTTTTGCCCATTTTTTAATTGGATTATTATTTTTTTGCTATTGAATTATATGAGTTTTTAAATATATTTTGGATATTAACCCCTTATCAGATATATGGCTTACAAATTATTTTCCCATTGCATACATTTTCTTTTCACTTTGTCAATGGTTTCTTTTGCTGTGCAGAAGCTTTTTAGTTTGGTGTAGTCCCTGTTGTTTATTTTTTATTTTGTTGGTTGTGCTTTAGGTGTGATTTCCAAAAAATCATTACCAAGACATATGTCAGGGAGCTTTTTTCCTATGTTTTCTTCAAGGAGTTTCATGGTTTCAGGTCTTACATTTGACTCTTTAATCCATTTCAAATTAATTTTTGTCAGTGATGTAAGATAGAGGTCAAGTTTCATTCTTTCACATGTGAATATCCAGTTTTCCCAGCACCATAAGAGACTCAATTCTCCATTGAGTATTCTTGGATCCTTTGTCACATATTAGTTGACTGTGTATGCTTGAGTTTATTTCTGGGCTCTTGATTCCATTTCGTTGGTCTATTTGTCTGTTTTTATGCCAGTACCATACTGTTTTAATGACTATAGCTTTATAGTATATCTTGAAATCAGGTAATGTGATGCCTCCTGCTTTGTTCTTCTTTCTCAGGATTTCTTTGGCTATTCAGGGTCATTTGTGGTTCCATATAAATTTTAGGAGTGTTTTTTGTTTCTATAAAAATGCCATTGGAATCTTGATAGGGATTGCATTGAATTTATAGATAGCTTTTGGTAGTAATGACATTTTAACAATATTAATTCTTACAATGCATGAACAAGGGATACCTTTCCATTTATTTGTGTCTTCTTCAATGTCTTTCATCAGTGTCTTGTAGTTTTCAGAGTATATATCTTTCACCTCCTTGGTTAATATCTAAGTATTTTATTGCTTTTGATGATATTGTAAATGGGAATGATTTCTTTTTCAGAAAATTAGTTGGTAGTGTATAGAAATGCTACTGATTTTTATATGTTAATTTTGTATCCTGCACCTTTACTGAATTTGATGATTAGTTCTAACACTCTTTTGGTTGAGTCTTTAGGATTTTCCACATATAAAATCATGTCATTTGCAAATAGAGGACAGTTTTATTTCTTTGTTTCCCATTCTAGTGCCTTTTATTTCTTTTTCTTGCCTGATTGCTCTGGCTAGGACTTCCAGGACTGTGTTGAATAGTAGTGTTGAGGATGGGCACCCCTGTCTTGGTCCTGTTCTTAGAGAAAAAGCTTTCAATGTCTCACCACTGAGTATAATGTTAGCTATGGGCTTGTCATATCTGGCCTTTATTATGTTGAGATGTGTCCCTTCTATGCCTAATTTGTTAAGTGTTTTTATCATGAATGGATGTTGAATTTTGTCAAATGCTTTTTCTGCATGTATTGGGAGGATCATATGATTCTTTTCTTTCATTCTATTGATGTGATGTATCACATGGATTGACTTGCATATGTTGCATCCCAAGGATATGCCCCACTTTATCGTGGTGAATGATGTGATCTTGATTTGACTTGTAGTATATCTCCTGGAATTTTTTTTTTGTCTTTGATTTTATTTTCTTCTTTTTAAAATTTGATTGTCTCCTCATGTGGAATGCATATTGAAAGAAAGTTAAGTCTCTAAATATTACTATATCCCCAAACACAATAGTACCCTCATCACATATAGGAAAAATCTTCACATGGCAGAAATAACCAGTATTTAAGGCTTTGATCAAGAGAGCCTTAGCCTTAGCCTAGGGAGGGGACTATCAGCTTGATAGTCCCCTCCCTACAGTGAAATTTTAAATAAAAGGGTATGTATATTTAAATATAAGAGATTTTGAAAAATTACTCTTCAAAATGGGAACACTAGTTTATCTGCCTACTCATAGTGTATAAGAATAAAAGTTCACCACATCCTTACCAACACTGAGTATTATAATTTTCTACATTGTTAAATTAATTCTTTTCCTTGTGAGTTTTTAGTTTTTCTGCTAACTTACACATCTTTTTCTTATGCCAAGATTATATATAAAATTTATTCATGTTTTCTTTGGCGGCATTAATGTTTTCTTTTTTTTACATTTAAATTTTTGATCCAAATGTAAATGTGGTATTTGAATTTAAGTAGGGATAATTTTCCAAATAGCCAATTGTTCCAGTATCACTTATTAAAAAGATGCCATCTTTATCATATGCTAATAAATGCCTGTAGATACTTGAATATGTTTATAAACCATTTATTCTATTTATTTGATTTGTCCTTCTTTGTGTTTTTCATTTAAATATTTCTCATTTTCTTCAACTTCTTATTTGTTTTATATATCCAAATAAACAATATTATTATTTTTGACAATTTAATAGAATATACTATTGATATTTTCATTCAGATCACATTGAATTCATAGATTGGCTTAGGGATATTTGATTTTATTTTCAAAAATAGGTTTTCTAGGCAATAATAAATATGTCATTTTATTTATTTTAGAATTATATGTTCTTTAGTAGGATTTTATCTCTTGGCTATATATAAATTCAGCATATTTCTTGATAGAATTTTTCCTAGATATGTGATCTCCTTGTTTGCTAATATAAATAGAATATTTTTATTCTATTTCATTTTCTAATTCATTATAATTTGTGTATAAGAAAGCTATTAATGGGATCTTTCGCAGAGAAAACTTTAATTTTGATAAAGTCAAATATAATGATTCTTTTATGGTCATGCTTTTGGTGTTTTGAAGATATTAGCTGATGTTAGCTTCTAAAAGTTTTGTAGTCGTTTTATAGTTTCACATTTTACATTTAGTTTTTGACATATTTTGAATTAAATTTTGTGTATGGTGTGAGACTTAGTTTGAGGTACCTGTCTTTGCTTATGGATATCTAATTGCTCCAACACCATTTGATGAAAAGGCTTTCTATCCTTCATTGAATTGCTTTTGCACCTTTTTTGTTGTTGTTTTAAAATTTTGTCTGTGATTTTGGTTTTTTGTAGATTCTTTGGAATTTTTTATGTCATCTCCAAACCATCAGGTCATCTCCAAACAGGAACAGTTTTACTTCTTCCTTTCCCATTTGTATGCTTTTTATTTCCTGTTCTTTGCTTATTGCTCTAAGACTTACAGCACTATGTTGAATAGCAAGGTTAAGAGCAGACATCCTTGTCTTGTTCCCCTTCCTAGGGGGGAAACATTCAGTCTTGCATAATTAATATGATGTTAACTGTGGGTTTTTTATAGATGTTTTTTAGCAAGTTGAGGAAGTTCCCCTTGATTCCTACTTTGCTAATAGTTTTTATCCTGAACGGAGGTTGGATTTTGTCAAATGCTTTTCTACATCAATTGATATAATCATATGATTTTTTTCTTCATTAGATTGTTGATATGGTAGATTACATTGATTAATTTCATACATTGAGCCAACCTTGAATACTAACACCCACTTGGTCATGGTGTACAGTTCTTTTGTACATTGCTGGATTCTATTTGCTAGTACGTTGCTAAGGGTTTTTGTGTTTAAGTTCATGAGAGATATTGGTCTATAGTCTTTTTTGTGCTGTCTTTCTCTGGTTTTGGTGTTAAGGTGATATTTGCATCAGAAAATGACTTGGGAAGTATCTCCTCCTCTTCTGTTTTCTTGAAGAGTGTGTAAAATTGGTGTTAATTCTTCACTTAAATGTTAGAATTCTCCAGCAAAACCATCTGGTCCTGGATGTTTCTTTTATGAGAGCTTTTAAATTACAAATTAATTTTTTTAATGGTTATAGGGTTATTCAGGTTGTCTATTTCATCTTGGTTGAGTTTTGGTAGTTTGTGGTTTTTGAGGAATTTATTTTTCTTTTAAGTTGTTGAATTTATGAACATAACTTTTCTTGTAGTATTTCCTTATCTTTTTCTAATGGCTGCAGAATCTGTAATGATATTCCCTGTTTTATTTCTGATATTAATGATCTATGTACTCTCTCTTTTTATCTCCATCAAAATTTCTAGAGGTTTATCAACTTTATTGACTTTTTTTTCAAAGAACAAAGATTTTTGTTTCATTGTCTTTCTCTGTTTTTCTATTTTTAATTTCATTGACTTCTGGCCTTTATTTTTTTCTTATTTCTGCATGCTTTGGGCTTAATTTGCTTTTTTCTATTTCCTTGTGGTGGGATCTTAGATTATTTATTTGAGATATTGGTTGGTGGTATGAGAAGTGATTTGTGATTGAAATGTGGACTTTGGGGGGGTTTAAGTTATGAGACTCTGGATCTTATTTAAATCTGTGTTTCAGCAGGCCTCCTCCAGCAGAGAAAGTGAGGCATCGTGTCATTACTGCCAGGTTTCGGGAGAGAGTCCGGGTTTTCCACTTGGCCTCTGTTGACACCCATGAGGAAGGGAAAGCTCACCACTGCTAGGCCAGTTTAGGAGTTCAGACTCTCCCCTAGGCCTCTGTTGATACCACCCTAGCTGGGAGGGGCAATGTGCCTCATTACTGCTTCCCTCCACTTACGCTGCAGGGGGTGGCCTCCTTATCATTGAGTGGTATTGAAAGTCCTGACTCTCCACTAGGCCTCCTCTGACACAAGGCTAGTGAGGAGGAGAAAGGGTACCTTGTTACTGCCAGGTGGAAATAAAAGTCCTGGCTCCTCCTTCAGCCTTTTCTGACTCCACCATGGTGAGGGTTAGGGGAATAGGTTAGAATCCCTTGTTACATCCTGGCAAAGGTGGAATTCTAGTTTGGGGTGAGGCCATGGTTTTTTCTGTGGTATTTGGCTGGAGTAGAACAACTTGTGTCTAAAAGTTTTCTGTCTTACTAGACTTGCTCTTTTTTGGTCCTTTGGCAAAAGGACCAAAGAACTGGCTTTTTTTTTTTTGGTCTGAGCCCATTGGTGTTTTCAGGTTGCCACCTTCTTTAGTACCCAGTCTGGGATATATAAGAGAAAAAGAAAATCAAAGGCACTCAACACTGGATTGTTTTTTGAATCCTGAGGGCTGTAGCCAGGCTGCTTCTCCGCATCTTACAGAGTCTCCTTGTGTATGTTTTACATATATAGTGCCTGGGATTTTTAGCTGTATATAGCAGGAGGACTAAGAACAAATATGTCTATTCCATTTTTCCAGAAGTGCAAGTCCAGATTTCTAAGAACATGTTATCTTTTTAGTTTTGCTATTGGTGGTTATATCAAGATTTTTCTACTTTGTTATCAATATCTTGCTATATTTAGTTTCTCACTTGCTGCTTATCTTTCATTTATTAGTTCTGTCAGAATGTTGGCTTGAATTTTCATTTTGTTCTTATCATAGAAGTCCACGATTTTATAATGTTGTTTTTAATGTCTTCTTTTCACTGGATGTATTTATTTAAATTCTTCTATATCTTGGCTATTGTGAATAATGCTGAAATTAATATGGAAGTGTAGGTATGTCTTTCAAGATATGGAAACAACTTAAGTGCCAACAGATAAATGAATAAAGAAAATGGAATACACAGTGGAATATTATTCAGCCATAAAAAGAGAAATTTTCCCATTTGCAGCAACATGGTTGAACCTGGAGGGCATACAGAGAAAGAAATACTGTATCATATCACTAATATGTGGAATCTAAAAAAAAAAAGTCAAACTCATAGGAACAGAAAGTAGAATGGTGGTTGCCAGGGGTTGGGGAGTGGGGGAAATGGGGAGATGTTGATCAAAGGGTAAAAACTTGCAACTAGAAGATGAATAAGTTCTGAGGATCTAATGTACAGCATGGTAACTATAGTTAATAATACTGTATTATATACTTAAAACTTGCTAAGAGAGTAGATCTTAAGCATTCTAATCACACACAAAAAATGAGAACCATGTGAGGTAAGGGAAATGTTAATTTACTTGGTTGTGGTAAATATTTCACAAGGTATACATATTTCAAATCATTACATTGTATACTATAAATATATACAAATTTATTTATTAATTATACCTCAGTAAAGCTGGAAAAATTTCTATAGTGTAAATCATTTATTCTGGGGAATTTGGTTGGTTGGTTGGTTATGTCATAATTTCTGTTTCTCTGTCTTTTTCCCCCTCTGTCTTTTTCAAAGTATACTCCTGTATTTCTCTGTTTTTCTGTATTTTTGTGTATTTATCGTGATATTTCTTTTCACCTTATACATAAGATGGGAAGCTCCATGAACACCATATATTTGCTCTAGTTTAATGTGTGTGAATTATCTTTGATTCTTTCTCAATATATCTGAGACCTGCTTGTATCAGAGTTTCTATGTGAGAGCTGTATACTAAGTGTATTATTACATTTTTGTTTTCTAATCCAATTACCTTTCAAAACTGGTGGTGGCCAGAGAAAGAAGGACAGAAGCTTCCAGGAATTGGTATAGGGGTGAGTGTGTCATTTTCTAGTTGGCCTCAGCAAGTAATGGTGTTGGGGGTTGTGGGGAGGTTAATATTTCAATGCATAAAACTTCTGAAGAAATATAATTTATGGGGCTGTATTATTTTTGTTAATTGCATTAGGTCCAAGGAAGGTAGACTTGATATTCTGGAACTTTTATAGACAAGATTTATTACTTTCTTTAATTTTCTTTAACTCAAAAGAGAGTAAGTTAATCTATAAAGTGATTTAGTCTTCTTTTAATTAGCTCAGCCAATTGGTAGCTCTAAGAACTCTTGTGTGAGGATATTCTTCACATGCTTTAAATTGTTCCTTCAAATCTATATGGAGCCTTGGGAACTTTAGATAGAGTTAGATAGAGATAGAGATGCTTTAGATAGAGATGGTTAACGTAAGTTCTCATGCCTCATGCTTCATCAGCTTCTCACCTGAAATTGTATTAACTCTCTTCTCAACCAGTGGTGGTAAACATAGGTGAAATCTGTCAGGAATATTTTCTGAAATTTGGAAATGGGAAAAATATATTACTGGGGTTGCTTTTCTGTTGTCTGGGCTATTTTACAATTTTGTAGAGCAGAGGTTAAATTGTAGATTTTTTATCTGGTGGAGATGAAAGTCATTTCTGTCCCCTACAGGTTTATGGCCCTGTTAGACATTAGCCAGTTCTGTATCTAACTCAACAATCTAATTCTACCATTTCTTTGTTAAATTACTTATATACCTAACTTTTCAAATGCTCTTTGGGCTTTTTTTTCCATCCTACTGATTTCCTCACTAGTTAATGAATTAAATTACATGTGTGACATTATGCATTTTATATTTGCCTTAGATTCATGATTTTACCTTTTTGAAAATTATACTTGAACCATTTTGGAGGTTCCACTGAGATACCCCAGTGGACTCACCTGATGGAGACAAGTAGACTAAACCTTGTGGGGCTGGTTAAGCTCAGGCCTGTCCTCTTTTGGCAACTGGAGTGAATTCCGAATAGCAGTAGAGCTTTCAGTTAGTTGACCTCTCTGTTTTTCTAAGTTGCTTCCCTGCCCCTTTTTGTTTTTTGTGAGGAAGATCAGCCCTGAGCTAACATCCATGCCAATCCTCCTCTTTTTGCTGAGGAAGATCAGCCCTGAGCTAACATCTATTGCCAATCCTCCTCCTTTTTTCCCCAAAGCCCCAAGAGATAGTTGTATGTCATAGTTGCACATCCTGCTAGTTGCTGTATGTGGGACGCGGCCTCAGCATGGCCTGACAAGAGGTGCGTCAGTGCGCGCCTGGGATCCGAACCCAGGCCGCCAGTAGCGGAGCATGCACATTTAACTGCCAAGCCACAGGGCCGGCCCCTCCCTTCTATTGATTTTGTGTTTTTATATTTGTTTCTGTTTTGCACTCAGCTGATAAGTTATTTTACCTTGGTGGCAGCAACGATTGGAAATTTGGTCTTATGGTTTAACCATTGAGTGATATCTGTCAGATGAGTGATATAGATCTATTTTCTACAGTGAAAGAGATGACAGAGAATACAGTTTGTTAATCTTTTTGGTTTATTGTTTGTTTATGAGCTTAAGTCAATT
Organism: Ceratotherium simum simum; assembly: GCF_057802395.1. Taxonomy (NCBI): domain Eukaryota; kingdom Metazoa; phylum Chordata; class Mammalia; order Perissodactyla; family Rhinocerotidae; genus Ceratotherium; species Ceratotherium simum. The sequence goes on along the minus strand of NC_141940.1, from coordinate 106,327,243 downwards.
AAGAATTTTGTATCCATTAGAAGGAAGAAAGCTCTCTGAGATTTTAGCTGGGGAGTTCTGGTGTTTAATGTTGACCTGTGGCTGAAGTTGTGGAACAGAAGCTATAGGTTCTCTTTGTGTCTTTGCGCTTGTGCTTGATAAAAGGACTTTACCTTTTATGATGTCAGTGTGAAATGTTTTCCTACTTCCATGGAGTATTAATAAATTTGATTATTATGTTCATTAAACTTAAAGGAGTTCTATTCTGATTTGTTTATAGAGATAAATGAGCCCTTATATAAATCTAATATCCCTCCTTAAAATCACAGGAAAAAAAAACCTGACCTAATAATTCTAAATGTGCAATACTTAAAAAAATTCTTACAGAAATTGTGAGCTCAAAAACATTTTTAATCCTAGTTTACATAATTGAGATGAATCTTTGGGCAGATGAGACTGGGTTAGCGGTTTGGGCTAAAATAATAAATAGTAACTCTGTCTTTTCCTTGAGTCTATCAGCATGGTGTATCATCCAAGCATTTTGTTTTCTTTTTGGTTTTTTAGATTTGGGTTTGCTTTCTCTTGAATTGACGAGTTAATCTGAACTTCTAGGCTTCTTATATTGGTTTACTGATAAATAAGTTAACATTACTTCTATAAAACATTTAAGATTATAAAAATTATTAATTTTGCTCAGCTAAATTGAATCATTATTCTCACACTTTTTTTTAAATCAACAGTGATTATGTTTTGCAGTGTTTCAGTTTAAATATTTCCAAGATCCTTAGATAACTTACAAATTTGGATTAACATTAAATTGAGTTAATTAATAGATAATGATTAGATGCCTAGATAATTTCTAAGTAAAATTGAATACTCGAACATTGATTACTAAACATAACTTTAAATTTATATGCTTTTACTGATTATTTTTATATTCCTTACAGCGGCTATATCTTTGAGCAATGTTAATGAACATGTTCATTTAAGCCACTTCAAGAAGGTATAAAAGTACTATGTTTGGCTTTAGGGAATGAGTTTTCTTAGTCTGCTGGAGTATTTGACAGAGAGTTCTTAAATTATAGACCTCCCAGTATTTTTCCGTGAAATAGAAGTTATTTTCTTTATTCAAAGTTATAATTAATATGATTGGTTGGGACTACACTAGGAGCGATAGTACAAGAAAAATACACCTGGGTAGATAAAGTAATGGGATGTGGTTTTGTTTATCAAGAGAAAAAGAGGGTCATTTTGTTTTAAAGTTTCTAGTTGTTCCAGAATGTCAAACAGGTTAGCGAATGACAAAATCTAAATGGATATGGAAAATTGTAGAAGGTTTGAAGAAAGGTAGATTTTATTCAACTTAGTTTATAATAATTGAGCATGAAAATAAACAATGAAATGTACTAAAATTTTGCCAAAGTTGGCTCATTTGGGATGAGTTTATTTATACTAAAAAAAGAATGTTGAAGGGCCGGCCTGGTGGCGTAGTGGTTAAGTTTGCACACTCTGCTTCGGTGGCCCGGGGTTCACAGGTGCAGATCCCGGGCGTGGACCTACACACCACTCATCAAGCCATGCTGTGGCAGCGTCCCATGTAAAAAATAGAGGAAGATTGGCACAGATGTTAGCTCAGGGACAATGTTCTTCACCAGAAAAAAAAGAACATTGAAACTTTTACTGCCAAATATATAATTGCAAGACTAGAATATGACTTTTTCCTCTGTTAAAATGATTAAGTTGTCTTAGAGCTCTTAACAGGAGGCAATAAAGTTTATCATTTACCTTCTGTAGGTAATCCCCTATCTTGCTAAAATAGTTTTCTCTGTTTTGATTCTTCACTTGTCAAAAGACAGACAGACTTACAACTGTGTTACCGTCTTATATAATTATTTAAAAATATTTTATTGTCAATTTAATTAAATAGGTAAGCATGTATTGTTTCTCAGGCAACAATCATCCTATCTTAATCAATTGACCAAACCTGATAACTCTTTTGATTTTACTTTCCCAAGATAGGCTCTAAATTGAGAAAAAAAGATAAATAAAATTTCAAGCTATCTTTCACATTTAAACAGATCTTTTAGATTCTCCAGTGTGCCCTTGGAAAATCACAAAGATTTGTTATTTACCTTATAAAAGAAAAGATGCTATAAATAGGTGTGTTTGATAGGTCCATATTTCTTAATTAGCTCAACACTATTGTAAGAATTGTGTGGAAAAAATCATCAAATCAGACGAGATGCCCAGCCTTCCTAAGGTTAAGTTTGTATAGGTAAAATGTTGTTAATGTAAATATTACAGGGATTATACATTTTATGGGAAGACCTTAGAGATTTCCCAATGCCTATGCTGCCAAAATGCATTCTTATCCTTAGAGGAACTATTGATTAAATCTTTATAAAATAGTTATTTACTGCACCCCAGTAGAAAATTATATTATTAGCACTGTGATAAATTAACCACAGCCTCTCACTTTCATTATCAAATGGTTTTCTGCTTTCTGGTGTTTTCCTCAAGTCTCTGGTATAAGCTAGAAGCTAAAATCTGTGTCCTCAACAAAGACCAGTCTCAGAGCCTCTTGGAAAGGATTGTAACAGGTACTCTGAACTTATTGATACTTCAAAGAATAGACTTTTGGCTACAGGCTGCCCAGCTGACATTGCTTAAACAACTTTGATTTTATACCATGGAGTAAGTCAGAATTTCCAGGACTCTTTTTAGTCCAGAAGCAGACTTTGCAAAAGCAGATTGCTGACCTGTACCCAATGAAACAAAATTCATCACAGAGTACTGAGGAAGAAAATCTTATTGTAGTTATTTTTTTTCGGAACATTATTAGAATTATTTTTTAATGTTCGATTTTTAATGATTTGTAAGGAAGCCCTATGTCTTTTTTCTTAAGCTATTTCTAACACTCAATTTAGTAGACTATGCTTCTGTAAACTAAAATGAAACATTTTAGTGGTATTTGATTCTCACTGGCCTCTCACAATTCAGAAACAAATACTTTTTATTTGAGTGTCCTTACTCTTCATGGCAGTGTCATTTATTTGCACAAGTTCAGTAAGAATCTGGCCTCCTTTTTACCCAGATGTAACTGGACAAATTGCTTGTGCAAACATGGCATACTTAGAACATGATATTTGCAAATGATTCTCATCAAATCAGGCATAATAAACCCACTATTAAAGAACAAGTATTGACTTTATTATTTTTTTAACAAAAAAAATATTTCTACATATTGGCAACAAACAATCTGAAAATGAAATTAACAATTCCATTCATAATAGCATAATAAAGAATAAAATACTTAATTTTGACAAAAGAAGTGCAAGAGCTGAACATTTTTGAAAACTACAAAAGTTGCTAAGAGAGTTAAAATCTGAATAAAAGGAGAGATATACTTTATATGTGAACCAAATGCCTACAAAACCTTTCCAAGAAAACTGACTTATCTGGCTTACAAGGTCCCAATCTCACAGGTGGTAAGAAAGGTCACTTTCTGACAGGCTAAGGCTTTAGAAAAGTTTGGGGACCATGCCATTTTCTGGAAAGTTCTATTTTTCTCTATCTATGATGAGTTTTTAAAGATAATTGCATTATTTGAATATTTTGTAAATACAAACGTAGTTTGTAGTATTATTATTTTTTCATTTTACTAGGGATTGGAGAGGCAGTTTTTGATATATATATAGATTTACTCAACTGTGGTTTCTTGGAACTACATGAACAGGATTTTCAGCAGGATTCATGTCTCATATCATAGTAGTCTTTCTTTAAATTATGAAAGGATACGTCATTTTATAAAATGATTCAGTCTGCCTAAAATTGTTTCATCAATTTGGTAGATATGAGAAATGATGATCAACATTTTATTCTCAATTGTTTTGAAACAAGGAAGACTGCCATTTATCATTTTATAATTTTAAAAAATATACTAAATAGGAAACATTTTTAAAAAGTGGGCTCACTGTATAAGTATTTGTTTTTATGTATAAATCAAAGCACCTTCACTGAAATTAAGATAGTGTAGTCTGGAGGAAAGTCTTTCAGCATTGAATTTGTAGGGAATTTGTAAATTGGGACAGATAAAATATACTGAGACAAAAAACTTTTCTTTCCTAAATTATTTGTGTATTTTACTAATTTAATAGTGGGATTTATCAAGTCATTGCAGAATAAAGAATCATTATAATCAGAAAATTATGATTTTCAAAATATACAGGCATTTGTTTGCAAATTATTTATGCATTAATAGTTGTAATTTTAATTTTCATTTTAGGCTAGGACAAATCTCTTTCCATGAAAATTGATCTTTAAATGACTCTCATTATCAGTAGGAAAGCATGTTTTGGATTTTTAGAAACTTGATTACCACACGGATTTTAAAAATATTCCCATTCCTAGAATCATAGAATTTTAAAAGTATAAGCAACATACTCTTTAATGTATAAATTTTCAAACTAACTAGTTAATTCTACTTTCTTACGTGAAATATGTTAGTCAACTCCTTTAATTTTAATCCAAATGCGTTTTCCTACCAAATTATTTTTTCATTAATTGTATTAAAATTCCTGCCTTTTAAGTAAAGAGCTTTAAAGTCCAAAGAGAATCTTTTTTTCCCCAAGAACAGTCTCATTGATTCAAATACCAGTGACTTAAATATCTTGCCACCAAAGCATTTGATCATTCATGTCAAAATTTCTCTCAATTTATTAACAAATTTAAAAGGAACTAAAATGAATTTTCTCCCATTGCTTTTGTCTTTGTGAATTAAATTACATTTGTTTCCTAAAATAGCAATTTTACAACCTGGTTTTATAAGTTTCTAAATGTTTATGGAAATCAAAAATTCCCTTTTCCTAAAAATGATTGTGTATGTCACATTTCTGGGTTTAGTCATAAAATGAACATGATATCTTCCATTCAAGTAATATAAGTCCTATATTTCTTGAGATTTCAGCTGAAATGTATTTCAGTGTTTTGTACCCATATGAAATTGTTGGTTGCAGTGCCCCCATGACTAAGCACCAATATAAATAGCTTTCAGTAAAAGCTGCATACAGAGCAACATCTCTTGGCACATTGTCATGTTTTGCAAACAGGGTTTAAGATGTGATCTAACAAGTACCAGTACCGCTGTACCTATGGAAGCAATGGCTAGGGTGTTTGATGGTGGGGCTGTGTTCTTGGTATGATGCTTTCAAAGCATATGCTAGTATAGTGTAGTGGATGAGGATTGGTCACATCCTCCTGATGGTCTGTGGATTCATACTGTCTGCGTTCAGGTCCTACCTGGAGGGTCACACCGCTAGTCTATGGCACTAGTGGTAGCATAGACCAGCGGTGTGATGCTACGTGATTGAAACTCAGCTTCCATTTCTGTAATAATGGGGATATTCTTAATATATAGCTCATAAAAGCATTTTGAATATTAAAATAATACATGTAAAGCATCTGAAACAGTGTCAGGCTTGTATTCCATACAAGTGTATTAGTTCTCGATGTTAAACGCTTTTCACCAAAAGAATATTGTTTATAGAAATATGTTAATCCAGAAATCATTTTTATCAATGTGTGTGCGTATATATGTATGTATATACGTATATACTCGCAAGCGCACACACACACACAGTCCTCCCTCAGTTTCCACGGGAGATTGGTTCCAGGACCCCGCTCAGATACCAAAATCCACCTAAGCGCAAGTCCTTTAGTCAGCCCTCTGCGCCGGCCCTGGGGGTTGTAAACATAGTACATGATCCATGGTTGAATCTACAGATGCGGAACTCATGGATACGGAGGGCAGACTATACACACTGCTATGAGGTTAAAATACACATATCATGTATTTTTACCTTTGCCTAATTCTCATTAATTTACAAAGACTCATTTCAGCTTTGCCTATTGACTGATACCACTCTGTCTGACATCAAAAGTCATTCTGTGGTCTTTTTTTTTTTTAATATTCCTTCTTCCAAATAACATCTAAATGGTTGTTGATTATCAAAACTGCCCTGCTGAGGTGATATGTAGATGTTCTAGTGTAAATTTTTAATTCTTTTTTTTCCCCTAGGATGGAGTCCTAGAAATAAAATAGGGAGACTTACAGGGTTATTTTGTTATCTCCCACCTTCCAACCCCCCCCCACCTCCCACATCTCCCCCACTCCCCCTTCTGTCTCTGGTAGCCACCAGTCTATTCTCTGTTATCTATGAGCTAGGTTTTTTTTTTTTTTTTTAAGATTCCACATATAAGAGAGATTGTGTGGTATTTGTGTTTCCCTGTCTGACTTATTTCACTTAGCATAATACCCTAGAGGTCCATCCATATTGTCACAAATGGCAAGATTTCATTCTTTTTTTATGGCTGAATAATATTCCAGTGTGAGTGTTTGTGTGTGTGTGTATACATACCACAATTTCTTTAGTTATTCATCCATCAATGGACACTTAGGTTGTTTCCATATCTTGGCTATTGTAAATAATGCTGCAGTGAACAAGGGGGTGCATATATCTTTTCAAGTTAGTGTTTTCATTTTCTTCAGATGAATACCCAGAAGTGGAATTGCTGGATCATATGGTAGTTCTATTTGTAATTTTTTGTGGAACCTCCATACATTCTCCATGGTGGGTGCACCACTTTACATTCCCACCAACAGTGCACAAGGGTTTCCTTTTCCCCACATGCTCACCAACACTTATTTCTTATCTTTTTTGATAATGGCCATTCTAACAGGTGTGAGGTGATATCCCCTTGTGGTTTGGATTTGCATTTCCCTGATGATTAATCATGTTGAGCATCTTTTCAGGTACCTGTTGGCCATCTGTATGTCTTCTTTGGAAAAATGTCTATTCATATCCTCTGCCCATTTTTTAATCAGATTTTTTTTTTGCTGTTAAGCTATATAAGTTATTTATATATTTTGGATATTAGCCCTTTATCAGATATATCATTTGCAAATATTTTATCTCATTCAGGATGTTTCCTTTTCATTTTGTTGATAGTTTCCTTTGCTGTGCAAAAGCTTTTCAGTTTGATGTAGTCCCACTTGTTTATTTTTGCTTTCGTTGCTTTTGCTTTTGGTGTCAGATTCAAAGGTCACGAAGACCTATGTCAAGGAGCTTACCACCTATGTTTTCTTGTAGGAGTTTTATGGTGTCAGGTCAAGTCTTTAATCTATTTTGAGTTAATTTTTGTGATGGTGTAAGATAGTGGTCAAGGGTCATTCTTTTGCATGTATGTGGCTGTCCAGTATGTCCAACACCATTTATTGAAGAGACTGTCCTCTCCCCATTGTATGGTCTTGGCTTCTTTATTGTAAATTAGTTGACTATATATGTGTGGGTTTATTTCTGGGGTCTCTATTCTGTTCCATTGATCTGTGTGTCTGTTTTTATTCCAATACCATACTGTTGTAATTACTATAGCTTTGTAATATAGTTTGAAATCAGGGAGCATGATGCCTTCAGCTGTGTTCTTTTTCAAGATTGCTTTGGCTATTTGGGGTCCTTTGTGGTTCCATACAAATTTTAGGATTATTTGTTCTATTTCTGTGAAAAATACCAGTGGAATTTTGATAGGGATTGCATTAAATATGTAGATTACTTTGGGTAGTGTGGACATTTTAACAATATTGATTTTTCCACTCCATGAGCACAGAATATCTTTCCATTTGTTTGTGTCTTCTTACTTGTAGTTTTCATTAATGTCTTGTAGTTTTCAATATACAGATTACACCTCCTTGGTTAAATTTATTCCTAGGTATTTTATTCTTTTGGATTCAAATGTAAATGGGATTTTTTTCTTAATTTCTCTTTCTGATAGTTTGTTGTTAGTGTATAAAAATGCAACAGATTTTTGTGTATTGATTTTGTATCCTGCAACTTTACTGAATTCATTTATTAGTTCTAACAGATTTTTGATGGAGTCTTTAGTATTTTCTATATATAATATTATGTTACCTGCAAATAATGACAGTTTTACTTCTTCCTTTCCAATTTGAATGCCTTTTACTTCTTTTTCTTGCTAAGTGCTCTGGCTAGGACTTCTAATACTATGTTGGATAAAAGTGACAAGAGTGGGCATCCTTGTCTTGTTCTTGATGTTAGGGGAAAAGCTTTCAGCTTTTCAGGTTGAATATGATATTAGATATATAGATATATATCTGTTAAGTCCATTAGTCTAACACGTTGTTTAAGGCTGATGTTTTCCTTGTTTTCTGTCTGGATGAGCTATACCATCGATGTAAGTGGCATGCTAAAGTCCCCTACTATTATTGTATTGCTGTCTGTTTCTCTCTTTAGGTCTGTTAATATTTGCTTTATATGTTTAGGTGCTCCTATGTTGGATGCATAAATATTTACAAATGTTATATCCTCTTTTTGGATGGATACTTTTATCATTATGTAATGTGCATCTTTGTCTCTTATTACAGTCTTTGTTTTAGAATCTGTTTTGTCTGATATAAGTATAGCTACTCCAGCTTTCTTTTAGTTTCCATTTGCATGGAATATCTTTTTCCATGCCTTCACTTTCAGTGTATGTGTGTCTTTATGTCTGAAGTGAGTCTCTTGTAGACAGCATATAGATGGGTCTTGCTTTTTTTTTATTCATTCAGCCAATCTATGTCTTTTGGAGAATTTAGTCCACTTACATTTAAAGTAATTGTTGATATGTATGTATGTATTGCCATTTTTTAAATGGTTTTCTGGCTGTTTTTGTAGTTCCTCTCTTGTCTTGCTCTCTTCCTTTGTGGTTTGATGACTTTCTTTAGTGGTATACTTCTTTATTTGTGTATTTACTGTAGGTTTTTGCTGTGTGGTTATCATAAGGCTTATATATAACAACTTGTATCTGTAACAGTCTATTTTAAGTTGATAACAACTTAAGTTTGATCCCATTCTAAAGCTCAACATTTTTACTTTCCCTCCCATGTTTTATGTTTTTGATGTCACATTTTACATCTTTTAATCTTGTGTATCCCTTAAGTAATTACTGTAATGAGTTATTTATGCTACTTTTGTCTTCTAACCTTTATAATAGCTTTATAAATGATGAATCTATTTTTTTTTAATTTTTTGTTTATTGCAGTAACATTGGTTTATAACATTGTAAAAATTTCAGGTGTACATCATTATACTTCTATTTCTGCATAGATTACATCATGTTCACCACCAAAATACTAATTACAACCCATCACCACACACATGTACCGAATTATCCCTTTCACCCTCCTCCCTCCCCCCTTCCCCTCTGGTAACCACCAATCCAATCTCTGTCTCTATGTGTTTGTTTATTGTTGTTATTATCTACTACTTAATGAAGGAAATCATATGGTATTTGACCTTCTCCTTCTGACTTATTTCACTTTGCATTATACCCTCAATGTCCATCCACGTTGTCACAAATGGCTGGATTTCATCGTTTCTTATGGCTGAGTAGTATTCCATTGTGTATATATACCACATCTTCCTCATCCATTCGTCCCTTGATGGTAACTTAGGTTGCTTCCAAGTCTTGGCTTTTGTGAATAACGCTGCAATGAACACAGGGGTGCATGTACCTTTACAAGTTGGTGTTTTCAAGTTCTTTGGATAAATACCCAACAGTGGAATAGCTGGATCATATGGTAGTTCTATCCTTGATTTTTTGAGGAATCTCCATACTGTTTTCCATAGTGGCTGCACCAGTTTGCACTCCCACCAGCAGTGTGTGAGAGTTCCCTTCTCTCCACATCCTCTCCAACACATGTTGTTTCCTGTCTTGTTAATTATAGCCATTCTGACGGGCGTGAGGTGATATCTCATTGTAGTTTTGATTTGCATTTCCCTGATAGTTAGTGATTTTGAACATCTTTTCATGTGCCTGTTGGCCATCTGTATATCTTCTTTGGAGAAATGTCTGTTCAGGTCTTTTGCCCATTTTTTAATTGGGTTGGTAGTTTTTTTGTTGTTGAGATGCATGAATTCTTTATATATTTTGGAGATTAAGCCCTTATCAGATGTATGGTTTGCAAATATCTTCTCCCAATTGTTAGCTTGTCTTTTCGTTTTGTTGATGGTTTCCTTTGCTGTGCAGAAGATTTTTAGTTTGATGTAGTCCCATTTGTTTATTTTTTCTATTGTTTCTCTTGCCCGGTCAGACATGGTGTTTGAAAACATGTTGCTAAGACCGATGTGGAAGAGCGTACTGCCTATGTTTTCTTCTAGAAGTTTCAGTTTCAGGTCTTACATTCAAGTCTTTAATCCATTTGGAGTTAATTTTTGTGTATGGTATAAGGTAAGGGTCTACTTTCTTTTTTTTGCACGTGGCTATCCAGTTTTCCCAACACCATTTGTTGAAGAAGAGACATTCTTCTCCCCATTGTATGTTCTTGGCTCCTTTGTCAAAGATTAGCTGTCCATAGATGTGTGGGTTTATTTCTGGGCTTTCGATTCTATTCCATTGATCTGTGTGTCTGTTTTTGTGCCAGTACCATGCTGTTTTGGTTACTATAGCTTTGTAGTATATTTTTGAAATCAGGGAGTGTGATACCTCCAGCTTTGTTCTTTTTTCTCAGGATTCCTTTAGCTCTTCGGGGTCTTTTGTTGTTCCATATAAATTTTAGGATTCTTTGTTCTATTTCTGTGAAAAATGTTGTTGGAACTTTGATAGGGATTGCATTGAATCTATAGATGGCTTTAGGAAGTATGGACATCTTAACTATGTTAATTCTTCCAATCCAAGAGCACGGAATATCTTTCCATTTCTTTGTGTCTTCTTCAATTTCTTTCAGAAATGTTTTATAGTTTTCGGTGTACAGATCTTTCACCTCTTTGGTTAAGTTTATTCCTAGGTATTTTATTCTTTTTGTTGCAATTGTAAATGGGATGGTATTCTTAATTTCTCTTTCTGCTACTTCGTTGTTAGTGTACAGAAATGCAACTGATTTTTGTATGTTGATTTTGTATCCTGCAACTTTACCATATTCGTTTATTACTTCTAAAAGTTTTCTGGTGGATTCTTTAGAGTTTTCTATATATAAAATCATGTCATCTGCAAATAGTGACAGTTTCACTTCTTCCTTTCCAATTTGGATCCCTTTTATTTCTTTCTCTTGCCTGATTGCTCTGGCTAGGACTTCCAATACTATGTTAAATAGAAATGGTGAGAGTGGGCATCCTTGTCTGGTTCCTGTTCTTAGAGGGATATCTTTCAGTTTTTCACCATTGAGGATGATATTAGCTGTGGGTTTCTCATATATGGTCTTTATTATGTTGAGGTACTTTCCTTCTATACCCATTTTATTCAGAGTTTTTATCATAAATGGATGCTGTATCTTGTCAAATGCTTTCTCTGCATCTATTGAGATGATCATGTGATTTTTATTCTTCATTTTATTAATGTGGTGTATTACGTTGATTGATTTGCGAATGTTAAACCATCCCTGCATACCTGGAATAAATCCCACTTGGTAAATGATGAATCTATTAACTTTACTATATATTTACCTTTCCAGTAAGATATATTCTTTCATGTTTTATTGTTACTAATTACCACCCTTTCTTTTCCACATAAAGAAGTCCCTTTAACATTTCTTATAAGTCCAGTTCAGTGGTAATGAATTTCTTTAGCTTTTGCTTGTCTAGAAATCTCTTTATCTCTCCTTTAATTCTGAATGATAATTTTTTGGTTGGAAGTTTTTTCTTTCAGCACTTTGCAGACCAGAAGGGAGTGGCACAATATATCCAAAGTTTCTGCTAAACAATCTGCTAATAGTCTTATGGGGCTTCACTTGTACATAACAAGTTGTTTTTCTCTTGCTGCTTTTAATATTCTCTCCTTTTCTTTAACTTTTGACATTTTAATTATAGTGTGTCTTGCTGTGGGTCCCTTTGAGTTCATCTTTTGGAACTCTCTAGGCTTCCTGGATCTGGGTGTCAGTTTCCTTCCCCACCTTAGGGAAGTTTTCAGTCATTATTTCTTCAAATAAGATTTCTACCCCTTTCTTTCTCCCTTCTCATTCTAGGAGTTTTATGATGCAAATGTTAGTCTGTTTGATGTTGTCCCATAAGTCCCTTAAGCTGTCTTCCCTTTTTTCTTTCTTTTTTTTTCTTTTTTGCTGCTCTGATTGGGTGAGTTCTACTGCCTTGTCTTTCAGTTGACTGATTGTTTCTTCTGCTTCATCTAGTCTGCTGTTGAACCCCTCTTCTGTATTTTTCAGTTCAGTTATTGTATTCTTCAGCTCTGTGACTTCTATTTGGCACTTTTCTTTATTTTCCGTCTCTTTCTTGAAGTTCTCACTGTGTTCATCCATTCTTCTCCCCAATTCAGTGAGCATCTTTATGAACATTACTTTGAACTCTTTATCAGGAAAATTACTTATCTCCATTTCATTACGTTTTTTTTTTCTAATGTTTTATCTTGTAATGTCATTTGGAACATATTCCTTTGTTTCTTCATTTTGTTTAACTGTCTTGGTTTCTATACAGTAGATGAAACAACCACCTCTCCCAGTCTTGAAGGAGTGGCCTTGTGTAGGAGATGAACTTCATCATTCAACCCTGCCCTAGCTCTTGGTCGTCTCTCAAACCTTTGTGCTTGTCCAAGCAGCCTATTATATTTTTAATAGCTCCCAGTAGTTGAGGATGTGCCAAGACCTGTCAGTGTCTGTAACGAGAGGATCTCGGCCCCTAGATTCAGGCTGATCAGAAGCCAGACCCTCAGGCAGCAGGTGTTAAAAGTGGGCAAATATATACAGTCGTGTGGGACTGCAAGCTTAAGCCTTGCTGGCCACCAGAGCCAGGTGGTCTGGTGGTGTCCCCCGGGTAGTAATCACAAAAATCGGGGCTCTAGACGAGTGTGTAAGTTCTTTTGCAGAGGGAGAGTGCCAAGATGGCGTCCACAGCCTACATTCCTTGAGAGCAGCTCCGTAGGCCACTAGATGTCTGCCAATCCTGAAGCCTGCCCCTCAGGCTGAAGCTCCAGGACAAGCAAAGAGGCCTTCTTCACAGAAAGACCTGGAGGGGTGTGCCTTAGTCTGCTGTCTGTGCAGTGGTAGCAGGTGGTAGCCTGCCAAGAACTGTCTCTCCAATTGCCACAGTCCCATGGGACCCAGGAATGGAAGCCCCACTGGCCACCAGAGCCAGGAAATCAAGGGGCATCTGCTGGGCAGCAGCAACAAAAACCAGGCACTAGACATGAGAACTAGAGCACCAGACGTGTGTAAAGCTCCTTTCCAGGAGACACTGTTGCTCTGGAGTGAGGCAGAAAGAGAGAGTGAGAAGATAGTGCCTGCCCTCCAAGATCTCTGGAAAGGTTTATAGTCAGCCTTTAGATGTGTGTTTAATTAGAAGTCTGCCCCTCAGGCCACAGCCATGATGATTAGCTAATAGGTCTCCTTCATAGAAAGGCAGTGATCCTGAGCCTGTTGCCTCTTGCTGTGCATTGGGAGTGGTAGCTGTTTAACAACTCTTTTTCTGTTGGTTGCAGTCTTGTGGGACCAATGAGCGTTAGCCCCACTGGCCTCTAGAACTAGGTGGTCAAGAGGCATCCCCTGGGTGGCAGTCTCAAAAATTGGGGCACCAGACAAGTGTAAAAGCGCCCTTCTAGGAGATACTGGTGCTCTGGAGCATGACAAAGGGAGAGCACGAAGATGGAGCCTGCCAGTCTCTGCTCCCGGAGGGTGTTCCAGCAGGCTCCTAGATATGTGTGTGAAACTAGATACCTGCCCCTCAGGCTGACACTTTAATATAAGCAGGTGAACCTCCTTCAGTTTAAGTCTGGGCATGATCAGCTACCTCTGACCTGGGCCCTGGGGTGGGTGCGTCCAAGCGTGGGACCCCTTTAAGAGCTATTTCTCAGATCGCTATAGTCTTGTGAGTCTTAGGTCGTGAGCCCTGTTGTTTTCAAAGTCAGATGCTTTGGGAGCTCATCTCTCAGGTACAGGCCTTAAATGTTGAGGTGCCCGATGTGGGGTTCAAACTGTTCACTCCTTGGGAGAAGCTCCAGGTTTTGAGTTCTTCCTTGGTTGTGGTTGCTGTGCCAGAGGTGGGGTTTATGGCAAGATTGTGTCCCAGCCTCTGCTACTCACTTTGATGTGGTTTTCTTCTCTTGCCCAATGTGTAGTTGTCACTCAGCCAGGCTTTAGGTTTTTTTAAAGAGGAAATTGTTCCATATGTATCTGTAGACTCGGTGTGTCCATGGGAGGAGGTGAGTTCAGAATCTTCCTATGTTGACCTCTTGAACAAGAATCTTATTTCTCATTCTTTATCTGCAAGATAAAAGAATTTACTATACATTCATATTCAAATGCTATTAATGAAACCACATCAATATTAAGTAACTCTAGTGGTAACAGTAGTAAGCTAAGGTTACAGAAACACTGTAATAATCCAATGCAGTATCAACAGTTATATTTTGAAATAATGGGTTTTGAGTAAAACAGAATCTAAACGAACCTATTTCTAAAGGATTTGAACCTAAAGGATTTGAATTAGGATATTTTTAAATGGGTTATTTTTAGAAAGAAAAAAGACATAAAATAAAAATGGAAGAATGAAAGAAAGGAAAAAGGAATGGGTAGAGAGGGAAAAAAAGCTATAATAAAACTATTTCTTTCTATAAAATAATCTGTAAAATTCTAAGTGCTATATTTTCCAAGAGACATTGAAAATTTGGAATACATTCAAAGGTATGGATGTCACACTCCTGAATTTCTGCCCCTGATTGCCTTAGAACTGTACCTAGACAAATCTAGCAGTGTAGTTCAGTAGCCATACTCCTGTAGATGGTGAAACCTAAAAGAATAATATAATCTCCACAACTAAAATTTGTTGGTGAATTTCAAGGGAGGGTAGATTATCCGATTTTACTCATAGTATGTGGCTTTATATTTCATTTAACTGATCAACCTCTCTGTTTGTGATTAATTACATGAACAGTACCAGTTCAGTGTTCCCCAAGATGTAATATGCATTATATGACAGAAAATGCTCTGACTATAAGAATATTTTGAAACTCCATGTGGACTAAGCAAGGTCAAACCTTCTTCTTTACTGTATTATTTCTCTGGGCCTTGACTCTGATAATCTATACAATGACACTCTAAGAAGGGGGTGTGGTTTGCAGCATTTTCTGCACTTGTATGACAATGGAACACTTTTTCTGGAGCATTTCTTAAGGCTGGTTTGGAAAATCACTTCTCTAGTCCAGTCTTAACAGGATTTTTAGTTTGTTCACATTTTTAATAGCTCAATAACCTGATATTTTATTTACACATTTCTTTATATTTTGTCAATATTTTCATTCCAATCTAATATCATCTCATTATGAGATATTTTAAATGCCTTGAAGTTGGAACTGCCAAATCCAATTGATTTTTTTAGAATACAAAAACTGATTTTACTTTGACTTTAAAGTATAGCCTCATACGTCTTTTTTTCTACCACAACCACTCTGCTCTGGGTAAGAGGTATAAAGTGGCCAGGTTTGGCCAGATTGGGGGCAGGGAGTTTCAGTCAACGTCAGCAGTTTTTTGGGGCAGCAAGCACAATCCCAAGTGGCCACAGGGTTTCAATCTGTGGCCCAAACTCCTTTCATAAATGCTGTCAGTCATCCCTGTGCCACTATATGCAAATGCTAGTAAGACTGCTTCTTAGAGTAGAATGTATGTAAATGTGGGAGGGAAGCCATACCTACTGGCTCCCACTCCTCTCCGACTTCACCTCCAAAATGAGCAGAGACAGTACGTAACAGAATTATCACATACAGCCTGGACTAACCTTGATTGCACCTAAGATGGAAAAGAGGGCCGTGAGCCAGGGAGTTTTCTTCCATAGTGAGAGTCTCAGCAGGTAGCTGATCAACTCACATACCTGAAAGCCTTTATCATCTCATTAGTTTCCAATTGTCTGCCCCTCAGTGCTCTCACACATCATTTAGCTAAAGCCTCAGCTGGTCTTTGTCAGCTCTCATCAGGAGATCTGCATCCCAGTGATATCAAATCGATTTTATATCACAAAAGTCAAATTGTAAGTTTGCTTCGCCAGCATCTATGAACTACTTTATAATAACAGAAATTCAGCATTTCCAAAACCTGTGTTTTGAAAATGCTGCCAGGTGAAGGCCCATAATGGATTTAGGAAGACCAATTAATTAGGATACTGTTTCATCTGTCAAGATTGTTTAGCAATAGCCAAGTTAACAGCTGTGTGTCGCTTCCAGGTGTATTGCTCAATTTCCAAACTTTCTTGTTGGTATTTTTAGAAGAGTTTAAAGCATCTGACCTCAGCCTTGACTTCACATTAGAATCATCTAGGGAGCTTTTAAATATACCGATGCCTAGGCTCCACCTCCAGAGATACTGATTTAATTGATCTGGGGTGAACCCTGAGCATCGGTAGTATTTAAAAAGCTCCCCAGGTGACTCTAGTTTGAAACCATGGTAGAAAACCACTGGTTTATAATAACAGCAGTTGCTTTAACTTTTCTGTGCTTTATAATAAGCTTCTGCTCAGTCAATTAAAAAAGTGTCCCATCAAGAAAAAAAGAAATTAATATTTATTTGAGAGCTTTGATCTTTTTTTTTAAACCAATACGTTTCTGTACTGCCTCTAGAAAATCCATGTTTGAATACTCTCTCTTTAGCCTAGACTGCTTCCTACCCTTGATATAACAGATTCTTTGGTACCCTCAGAAATGACATATACATTAAACAACTGCTGAATATTTATTGAGCACCTACTATGAGTAGGTTAGATTCTATGAGAAAAATTAAGATATTTAAAACATGTTATTAACCTCAAGACAATAATTTTATTTGTGAAGAAGGCATATTTATCTGAAATACAAAAATTAAATGATGCTTGTCAAACTAGAAATAGAAATCAGTATTTACCAACCTAGCTAGCTAACAAACTGTTGAAATTCTTCCCCTCCGGCCTTGAGGGTGAAACACCCTCACAGGGATGAGGGGAAAGAAGCTCTTATCTAAACTACAGTAGATTAAGTGGGAAGGGATGTGAGGTGACAAAAATTGGCCTTATTCGAAGACCAATGATTAGGGAACAGTTACAGACATTAGCAACATTGGTAGATCGCAGAACTAGCCCCAATTATTTCCTCTTCCTGTATTCACACATTGTAATGCTGTTCTCCTTTAATGCTATATTTGGCCATGTGACTTGCCAGCTGTCGGTGTGCCAGCTCTGAGTCTCCCATATTTCTGCTTGCCTCTTAGGCCTCTGTTGTCACCATGGGAACATGCCCTGGGTAGCCTGTTGGAGGATGAGACATGTGGATGAGAGCAGTCACCCCAGTGAACAGTAACCCCAGTGAACAGTCAGCTGACTCCAGACATGTGAGTAAGCACAGCCAAGTTCAACAGAGCCATCTAGCCAGCCCCCACTTGACCCTGCACATGTGAGCAATACACTCAAAAAGATGAATAATTCAATAAGTAGAGGAATGGTATGAATAAAAGCATATGTCTATTTTATTCATCTCTCTAGGTTTTAAAATGTGAAAATTTTCCAGAATAAAGTCACCTTTCTAATTGCTACCTACACTGATACTTATTTCACCAATAGTTTTAGGACTGTTGCTGAGTATTCTGTAGAAATACATCTACCTTTGTATACTATCTGCCAGAGAACTACCTAAACCTTTTAAAAAGACAAAGCCTTATTTTGAGCCACACACTTTAAATTTGCTTCATCACCCAGGAAAATGGGAGGGAAGATGAAGTATCTGACTCCTTCTTAGTCTAGGAGTTGTACTTTGAGAAAAAAAGGTAATAATACCTTCTAAACTTAATTTGCTCTTTCCTCCTCCAGGGTTTTCAAACCATGCCCAATTGCTCTTACAAACAGCTCAAAACATCCAGGTTTATTAGAGTGTTGATACTCTCAGGAATAGATCCACCCACACAGCCAGTACATTTTTGCAGAAATTCGAGGCAAAGTGATACTCAGTGAACCTTTTGGAATTAATAAGGCAAGGAGCACAGTATCGATAAAGAACTTAGGAAGGTACACAGTAAAGACAAAGAACTACCTAATTCACTCCCCATGTTCTTTAAAGTTTGCCATCGAACTTTCTCTGTGTTCCTACTGCCTGTTGCCAATAGCAATTCTTACTGGCTTCACACAGCAAATGCTTATCGTACCACCTGATCACAGGGGCACAGGATTGAGGATTAATCTTTATCCTTGGTTCATAACACATATTCATTGTTGGTCCAGGCATGATCTCTTTTATTATTTATGTAGGGGAGGAAGACAAATCCTCTACATTCTGAGTCCTTCTGGCTGGGCTATGAGTTAAATTGACATGAGACAGAGAATAACAGGAGAAAATCACACAAAGCTTTATAATATGTATACATGGGAGAGACTCAGAAAAACTGAGCAACTCATCAAAATGGTGGAGGCTGTTACCTTAAATATTATCTTCAGCTAAAGACAAAGGAGGATGTTGGGGGTAGGGGGAGTCAGTTATGGGAGATTACCAGAAAAACACAGTAAACAAGACTAAGGTTATTATGCAGATTTAAGTTCTTGCCTTCTGCATTGATAAGTGTTTCTAGAGATAAGGTCATCCCCCCTTCCTCCTGGTACAGAGAAGGAGACATCTTGACAAATGGAGATTTCCCTTACAAACATAAATATCTCTTACAAAGGGTAACTTCTACTTCTACTTGGTTTTCAGAGCTTTTCCCTTGTCTGCAATTTTTAAAAGTCACCAGCCCAAAATAATCCTTATGCCAAAGAGACACATTTTGGGGCGGCCAATTCTGATCCCCCACATTTCCTTGGTTAGATATGTATATATTTGTATTTGTCTGTTTATTTATCTATGTTAATAAGAAGAACCATAGAAATCCACTCAACGTGAAAAACAGAACCTTGATAATAACTTAAATTTACATATGTGACCCTATATAAACCATTCTCCTGCCCACCCCTCACCTAATGGAATTGCCATCTGAATCCTGTGCTTATCATTTCCTTAGGTTAAATTGCATAGTTTTAAATTATATGTATGTATTCCTAAAAAGTGTTTGCAAAGATATATACACATAGTTATAGATATATAGATACAGATATACAGGCTGTATGTTATCTTTTGGAATTTTTTAGCTTAAAATTTCTGAGTTTCATGTATATCATATCCTGCTGTAATTTATTTATTTGAACTGCTGTACAATATTCCTTTATGTGAACATACACAGTTCATGGTGCTGGCCCTGATATCAGTTCCGCTACATTAAACCCAGCACATTTGGGGTTAAAACCAAAAGCACTCATCTCCTTTCCCTGCTCCTCTAAGTTACTTTCACATGTAGATATCGGTTGTTTTAACGTTTGTATCCCTGAATTCCACAAGGCGACTGGAAGTAACAAATTGTTAAAGCCCAGTTGGCTTTGTGCTGGGGCTCACACTGAAGTTTGGTCCTTTGAAGTCTTGTTACAGGGAAACTGATATCCAGAGATTATCAAGAAGCTAAAGCTTCCCCAACTCCTTGGCTTCCTGGCGCCAAAATCCACTATTCATCACGGAGGCAGACAACCGAGGACACCTGCAGCTTCCCCTATCTCAGCCAAACACAGGCTGGTGGGAGGACGCTGAACTGCAAAGCCACAGCTCCCCCTCCCCTATCTAAAACCTTATAAACTTTGTAATCGTTAATTGGCGGCAATTTCCTTCCTCTCCTCAGGGCCCAATTTCAGGTGGCACAGGAAGATTGATCAATGGAGCCCTGAACCTCCTGCCATAGATAAAGATAACATCTGAGTCGAGGCCAGAAGGTCTGCTCGGACTCTTGCACATTTGCTCCCCCGGATGCCTGTGGTCATGACCATCATGGCTTCTCTCCTTTGATCTCCCCTTTAAAAACCCTTGCTTGTAACTTTTTGGGGAGTCCGGGATTATAGCGTGAGCTGCCCATTCTCCTTGCTCAGTGCTTTGCAATAAAAATTCCTACTTTCTTCCACTACAGCCGGTGTCAGAGATTGGCTTGCTGCACGATGGGTGAGCGAACTCACTTCAGGTTCGATGTCATTCATTCATCCATTCTCCTCTTGATGGATACTGTGTTCTTTCCATGTTTTTGCTCTTATGAACGGTGTTACTATGGAAGTTGTTACATATGTCTCTGAATGTAAATGTATGAGTTTCTCTTGAGAATGGAATTGTTGAGTCATAGGGAATGTGTATGTACAATTTTATGAGATAATGCCAAATGTGTTCCAAAGTAGTTATACCAATTTAAATTCTCACTTGCAATCTATAAGTAACGCTGAGAATCTGTATTCTCTCCAACATGTGGTATTGTTATAAATTTTTATTTGAATTTTCACCGATTCAAATGGAAAAAAAATTACATATCACTTTGATCTTGATTTGCATTTTATTCAACAGAACACATATTTTTAAATTTATTAGGAAGTTTTTTTTATCATCTGTCAAATGCCTGTTCTTTATTTCCCCTCATTTTTCTATTGGGTTGTTTCTGGTTTCCTTAGCAATTTGTAGAAGATTTTTACATATTCCTAATATTTATTGTTTGTCATTTGTGTGATGACAAATACATTCCCAGTTTGTAACTTGACTTTTCACTTTCTTCAAGTTATCTCTTAAAGGTAATTTTCAAAAGTACAGAAAAGTTAAAAGAACAGTACAATGAACACCAGTTGTTCACCATTGTTCACCCTAGATTCATCAATTGTTAACATTTTGCCACATTTACTGTGTTAACATATGTTTATGTGAATATTATTTTGCTAAACCACCTGAAAGAAAATTGTTGACATCATGATACTTTATCCTTAACTGCTTCACCATGTATCTCTTAAGAATAAGGACATTGTCCTATATAACCACAATACTATTATACTTTTAGAATAAAAAATATTTCTATAATATATAATATAGTGGCAATATTCTGATATCCCCAATTGTCCCCAAGTTGTCTTGTAGAGCTTTTAAATTGGATAATCAAAGTTCACAAATTTATTTTCGTTTTTATGTCATTTTTAATCTCAAATAGTTCTGCCTTTTTTTCTAGTTGCTTGTTTTTTACATTTGTTTGATTCTCATGGCATTAAATTTTTGAGAATCTAGTCTATTATCTTTTAAAAACCTCCTCCATTCTGAATTTTTATAATAATTTCCTCATGATTAGAATTAGTTCAAACATGTTTGGCATAAAAGCTTTATAGGGAATGTTACTACCTTACTGTGTCACATCAGAGCCTATCAAGTCTGGTTGTCTCACTGTTGGTGATACTAAATTTGATTACTTAGTTAAAGCAGTGTTGACCAGATGACTGTTGTAGAGATAGAGTTTGTTCTTTGCATTTACAGTCATGCATCACTTAATGACGAGGATACGTCCCAAGAAATGTGTCGTTAGGTGATTTCTTCACTGTGAGAACATTATAGAGTGTACTTACACAAGCCTAGATGGTATAGCCTACTACACACCTATGCTCTATGGTATAGCCTGTTGCTCCTAGGCTACAAACCTGTATAGTGTGCTACTGTACTGAATACTGTAGGTAATTATAAAACAATGGTATTTGTGTACTGAAACATATCTAAACATAGAAAAGATATAGTAAAAATACAGTATAAAAGATAATGGTACACCTGTATAGGGCGCTTAACCATGAATGGAGGCTGCAGGACTGGAAGTTGCTCTGGTGAGTCAGTGAGTGATGGTGAGTGGATGTGAGGTCCTAGGACATGACTGTACACTACTGTAGACTTTATAAACACTGTACACTTAGGCTACGCTATATTTATAAAAAAATATTTTTCTTTCTTCAATAATTAACCTCAGCTTACTGTAATTTTATTTTATAAACTTTGTAAATTTCTTTAACTTTTTGACTCTTGTAATAACTTAGCTTAAAACACAAACACATTGTACAGCTGTACAAAATTTTTTTTCTTTATATCCTTATTCTATAAGCTTTTTTCTATTTTTAAATTTTTTAACTTATTTTTCTACTTTTTAAACTTTTTTG
Organism: Ceratotherium simum simum; assembly: GCF_057802395.1. Classification (NCBI taxonomy): domain Eukaryota; kingdom Metazoa; phylum Chordata; class Mammalia; order Perissodactyla; family Rhinocerotidae; genus Ceratotherium; species Ceratotherium simum. The sequence continues at coordinate 106,305,251 of NC_141940.1, read as the reverse complement.
TTAAAAACTAAGACACAAACACACACAGTAGCCTAGGCCTACACAGGGTCAGGATCCTCAATATCACTGTCTTCCACCTCCACATCTTGTCCCACTGGAAGGTCTTCAGGGGCAATAACATGCATGGAGCTGTCATTTCCTATGATAACAATGCCTTCTTCCGGAATACCTCCTGAAGCACCTGCCTGAGGCTCTTCTTGAGGAGGTGTCACTCTTTTCAGAAATATGTCCATGGTGGTTTGCTTGGTTTGTTTCTTTTTTTCATCATAGATTTGCTTGTAAGCAGATAATGCGCCATGAACATTCCTCTCTATTAAGGAAAACGTTTCAGTATTGGGTTCCATGTTTCCAAACTTTTTAAGGAGGTTGTTGAGGTCTGCCAAAGCTTCTGCTACACCCTTCACTGTGAATTTTCTTGGGGGGTTCTTCTTTTACTTCTTCAGTTTCCTTTTCTCTTGCCTTTTCCTCAGCTATGCATTCCTATTCCAGCTCCAACAACTCCTCGTTAGTGCCTTAGGAACCACATCCAGGAGCTCCTCAATGTTGTCCTCATCCATACCCAGGTTAAAGTTGCTTGCCATCTCAACCTCAGACTTGTTGATTTTTGCAACCTCTTCATCCTTGGCAAATCCTTTGAAGTCATGGATGAACCTCTTGAGTGTTTCTTCCAGATGCCATTCATACACTCCTTGGTGACATCACCCCAAGCCCAAGCAAGGTTCTTGATGCAGTCATACATGTTGTAATCCTTCCAGAATTACATCGGTATCTTCTCAGTATCTTCCTCAGTTGCAGCAGTAGCCTGGGCAAAGGTCTTCCTCAGGTTGTAGGACTTAAAAGCTGCTATATCTCTTTCATCCGGTGGTTGTATCAAAGAGGTGGTGTTTAGAAGGGAGAAACACCGCTTTGATATTGGGATGAAGATAACCAATAAAAGGAGGATGTCCAGGAGCATTATCAACAATAAGCAAAATCTTGAAAGGTACGTTATTCTCCAAACAGTACTTCTCCATTTCCCTGGCGTAGCAATTCTGGAGGGCATCTTGGAAAAGGAGCTGGGTCATCCATGACTTCTTACTGCTCCTGTAGTACACTGGCAGTGTGTGCTTACTGATATGCTTGTAGGCCCTGGGGTTCTCATTGTGTCAGATCACAAAGGGTCTCAATTTGTAGCCTGCAACATTGCACCCAAGCAAGAATTTCATCCTATCCTTAAAAGCCTTGAAACCTGGCACTGACTTGGCCTCCTTATGGATTAAAGTCCTTTCAGGCATCCGTTTCCAGAATAAGGAGTTTTAATCAATATTGAATATGGCAATATGGCAATATGAATACTCTGGCAAGTAATTTTCCTCCACAATCAGCTTATCTAGAGTTTCCAAAAATTCTTCAGCTGCCTTCACATTAGCACTCACAGACTCACCGCTCGCTTTCACATTATGTAATCAATAACGATTCTTGAATCATTTAAACCACCTAGGGCTAGCAGTAAATTCAACATTGTAATTGGGTCCAGCCTTTTCTTTCAACATTGCAAGCAAATTTTTTGCTTTGGTTGTGATCATCATGGTTTAAGAGGGATACACTTCTGTCTCTGGTCTTCAATCCAAGTCATTAGAAGTTTCCCCAGCTCTGATATAGGTCTTCCTCGAATTTTTGTTAGTCTCTTTGCTTTTACTGAAGTAGATCCTTTAACAGCTTCTGGCACATTGTTCTTCTTCAAGATCATAGCTATGGTGGAATGGGACATGCCTGACCGGCGAGCGATAACCATCACTGATTTTCCACCTTCGTAGTCCTTAATCACTTCTAATTTCATTTCAGCTTAATCACTTGATGTGGCCTCTTACTGGCCACATTAGCAGTGGATTTTGTACACTTACGGGCCATGATAAACAAAGCAACACAAGATTAAATCAAGCACAAGAGAAAATGATGCAATCAAGAGATGTGGTAAACGTGAGGTGCGTGAGGCTGCTGCTGCTGTAACATGGCCTACAGTTTTACAGTAAACTATTTTTTTATAAGTAGAAAAACTACACTCAAAAATAACAATAAAAAGTATAGTATAGAAAATATATCCCAGTAACATAGCCATTTATTATCAAGTATCATGTACTGTACATAATTATATGTGCTATACTTTCATCCGACTGGCAACACAGTAGGTTTGTTTATACCAGCATCACCACAAACACGTGAGTAATGCATTGCACTATGATGTTACGATGTCACTAGGCAATAGGAATTTTTTAACTCCATTAAAATATTATGGGACCACCATTATATATGCGGTCTGTCGTTGACTGAAACATCCTTGTATGGCACATGATGGTAGTAAGTAACCTGTGGGGTGGTACTTTAGTACCAAATAACCCCAATGGTTTTGACATCAATCAGTTCTTACGATTATTACATTAGATGTTGCAAATTGGTGATTTCCTAATTATATTAGTCTTTCCAAAGTTATTAGCTAATAACTTCTGTTAAAAAAAGCTTCACCCAACCACATTTTAGAAAATATATCATTATGAACTCATTTATTTTCTTTAACATTTAATGTGATATGATCAATTACTGTCAATATTTTTTAAGACGTTGTTTTTTAGAGCAGTTTTAAGTTTACAGCAAAACTGAGGAAGTTACAGCGATTTCTCATATACCTCTTGCCCCTACACATGCATATCTTCTCCTTTTATCAGAGTGGTACATTTTTTACCAAGGATGAACCTATAGACACATCATAATCATCCAAAATCTGTAGTTCACTTTAGAGTTTACTCTTGGTGGTGAACATTCTATGGGATTGGACAAAAGTATCACATATCTATCATTATAATCATTATAATTCATTACCCTCTGTGCTCTGCCTATTCGTCTCTCCCTCCCCTACCCCTGGCAACCACTGATGTTTTTATTATCTCCATAGTTTTGCCTTTTCCAGAATGTCATATACTTAGAATCATATAGTATATAGCCTTTTCATTTTGGCTTCTTTTACTCAGTAATATTCATTTAAGGTTCTTCTCTGTCTTTCCATGGCTGGATAGCTTCTTTCTTTGTAGTGATGAATAAGATTCCATTGTCTGGCTGTACCACAGCTTTTTTATCCATTCACCTACTGAAGTATCTCTTGGTTGCTTCCAAGTTGTGGCAATTATGCATAAAGCTGATATAAGCATCCACATCCGGGTTTTTGTGTGGACGTAAGTTTTCAGCTCCTTTGGTTAGTAAATACCAAGGAGCACAATTGCTGGATCATATAGTAAATTATGTTTGGTTTTGTAAGAAACTGCCAAATTGTTTTCCAAAGTGGCTGTACCATTTTGCATTCTCAGCAGCAATGTATGAGAGTTCCTGCTGCTCCATATCCTCACCAGCATTCGGTGTTGTCGGTGTTCCATATTTTGGCCATTCTAATCGGCGCATAGTGGTATCTCATTGTTGTTTTAATTTGCGTTTCGTGGATGACATGATGTGGAACATCTTTTCATATGTTTATTTGCCATCTGTTTATCTTCTCTGGTGTGGTGTCTGTTAAAGTCTTTGGCTCATTTTTTACTTGAGTTGTTTATTTTCTTATTGTTGAGTTTTAAGAATTCTTTGTATATTTTGGATAACAGTCCTTTATCAGATATGTCTTTTGCAAATATTTTTTTCCCAGTCTGTGGCTTGTTTTCCTATTCTCTTGGTATTGTCTTTTGTAGAACAGAAGTTTTTAATTTTAATAAAGTCCTGCTTATCAATTATTTTTTTCATGGATTTTATCTTTGGTATTGTATCTAAAAAGACATCACCATACCCAGGGTCATCTAGGTTGTCTCCTATGTTATCTTCTGGGAGTTTTATAATCTTGTGTTTTACATTTAGGTGTATGAGCCATTTTGAGTTAATCTGTGTGAAGGGTGTAAGGACTATGTCTAAAGTAAATTCATTTTTTTGCATGTGGATGTCCACTTGTTCCAGCACCCTTTGTTGAAGAGACCGTCTTTGCTCCACTGTATTGCCTTTGCTCCCTTTGTCAAAGATCAGTTAATTATATGTATGTGGGTCTATTTCTGGGCTCTCTATTCTGTTCCTGTGATCTATTTGTCTTTTCTTTCACCAATACCACACTGTCATGATTACTGTAAGTAAGTCTTGAAGTCAGGTAGCATCAGTCCTCCAACTTTGTTCTCCTCCTTCAATATTGTTTTGGCTATTTGGGGTCATTTGCCTCTCCATATAAGCTTTAGAATCAGTTTGTTGATATCTATAAAATAACTTGCTGAAATTTTGATTGGGATTGCATTGATTCTATAGCTCAAGTTGGGGAGAACTAACATCTTGACAATACTAACTCTTTCTACCCATGAACATGAAATATCTCTCCATTTATTTAGTTCATTTTTGGTGGTGTTAATGTAAATAATATTGTTTTTAATTTCAAATTCCACTTGTTCATTGTTGGTATATAGGAAAGCAATTGACTTTTGTGTATTAACCTTATATTCTGCAACCTTGTTATAATCACTTATTGATTCCAACAGGTATTTTGTTGATTCTTTCAGATTTCTACATATGATTATGTCATCTGCAAAGACAGTTTTGTCTCTTCCTTACCAATCTGTATACCTTTTATTTCCTTTTCTTGCCTTATTGCATTAGCAAGGGCTTTCAGTATGATAATGAAAAGGAGTGGTGAGAGGGGACATTCTTGCCTTGTACTTGATCTTAGTGGGAAAGCATCAAGTGTCCCACCATTAAGTATGACACTAGCTGTAGGTGTTTTGAAGATATTTTTTATCAAGTTGAGGAAGTTCCCCTCTATTTATATACTACTGAGAGTTTTTATCTTGAATGGATGTTGGATTTTTTTCAAGTGTTTTTTTCTGCCTCTGTTGATTGTGATTTTTCTTTTTCAGTCTGTTGATAGGATTAATAGCATTAATTGATTTTCAGATGTTGAACCAGCCTTTCATACCTGGAATAAATCCTACTTGCTTGTCTTGTATAATTCTTTTTATACTCTTTTGGATTTGTGTTGCTAATATTTTGTTGAGTTGCAACAAAACAATACTTTGTTTAGTTGAGTTGCTCATATTTTTTTTACATCTATGTTCATGAGAGATATTTGTCTATAGTATTCTTTTTGTTTAATGTCTTTGTCTAGTTTTCGTATTAGGGTAATGCTGGGCACATAGAGTGAGTTAGCAAGTATACCCTCTGCTTAATCCTCTGAAAGAGATTTTAGAGAATAGGTATAGTCTCTTCCTTAAATGTTTGGTAGAATTCACCAGTGAACCTGGTTCTTCCTGTTTTGGAACGTTATTAATTATTGATTCAAATATCTTTAATAGATATAGGCCTATTCAGATTGTTTAGTTCTTGTGTGAATTTTGGCATATTGTATCTTTTAAGGAATTGGTCCATTTCATCGAGGTTATCAAATGTGTAGGCATAGAGTTGTTGTTAGTATTCCTTTATTATCCTTTTAAAGTCCATGGAATCTTAAGTGATGTCCCCTCTTTCATTTCTGATATTGGTAATTTGTGTCCTCTCTTTTTTTCTTAGTTAGCCTGCCAAGTGTCTTATTGTTTTTATTGGTCTTTTCAAAGAACCGGCTTTTGGTTTTCTTGATTTTCTCTATTGATTTTCTGTTTTCAATTTCATTGATTTATGCTCTAATTCTTTGTTGTTTTTTTTTCTTCTGCTTACTTTGGATTTAATTTGCTATTCTTTTTCTGGTTTTCTAAGGTGGAAACTTAGATAATTGATTTTAGATCTTTCCTCTTTTCTAATGAATGGATACAATGCTATAAATTTCCCTCTAAGGACTGCCTTTGCTGCATCTCATAAATTTTGTTTTCATTTTCATTTAGTTCAAATAATTTTAAATTTCTCTTGAGATTTATTCTTCGAGTCATGTTTTATTTAGAAGTGTGTTGTTTAATCTCCATGTATTTTAGGATTTTCCAGCTGTCTCTCTGTTAATTATTTCTCACTTAACTTTATTGTGGTCTAAGAGCAGACTTTGTATGATTTCAGTTCTTTTGAGTATGTTAAGGTGTGTTTTATGGCCCCAAATGTGGTTTGTCTTGGTGAATGTTTCATGTGAGCTTGAGAAAAATGTGAATTCTGCTGTTATTGGATGAAGTAGTCTATAGATGTCAATCATATCCAGTTGATTGATGGTGTTGTTGAGTTCATCAGTGTCCTTACTGATTGTCTGCCTGCTGGATCTGTCCATTTCTAAGAGAGGAGTGTTAAAGTCTCCAGCTCTGATAGTGGATTCATCTCTTTCTCCTTGTAGTTTTATCAGTTTTGCCTATGTAGTTTGATGCTCTGTTGTTAGGTCAGCATACTTTTCAATTTTCAAATTGTTCCAAATTAGGTTAGCAGAAGCCCATTCAAATCACCATCTTTGTTTATTGACATGACTCCATTAGACTGAGCATTTCTTTGCTTTTGGGCTATAAAGAAATCCATTGCTTACCATACACTTCCCTGCCCAAGACCTATAATCACCTGTTTCTCCAAAAATCCCTGGTTCCTTTTCATGGAGAATGCTATTTAGAAATGAAGATCTGGGTAGTAATGGTGCACTTTGCTACTTGAGGGTGAATTGCTCATACAATTGTGGACTGTTTTTTCCATTAATCTATCTACTCATGCACTGGTACCATGCTCTTTGATTATGTAGACTTACGTTATATTTTAATATCCAGTACAGCAATCTTTATAATTGCTTTACTCAGGCAGAATTTTAACTACATATCTTAATTTTCTTTTTCCCCTGAGGAAGATTTGCCCTAAGCTAACATCTGTTGCCAATCCTCCTCTTTTTTTTTTTTTTTGGCTTGAGGAGGATTAGCCCTGAGCTAACATCTATGCCAATCTTCCTCCATTTTTTTTGTATGTGGGACACTGCCACAGCATGAGTGGTAAGTGGAGTAGGTCTGCGCCTGGGATGCAAACCCACAAACCCAGCCTGCTGAAGCAGAGCATGCAGAACTTTAACCACTTAGTCCCAGGGCCAGCCCCAACATATCTTAATTTTAACATAGTTGAATATATAGGTAGTATATAGTTAGTGTTTGGTGAAAGCATTATGCACCATCTTGTTGAATTTACTCATTGTCATGTGATTTATTTTAGCCAAGTGGGAGCATTTGTCACTCCAGGCAGAATATTTAAGAGGCAGCATGAAATTAAATTAAACATGTTTTCTTTTTCTTGCCCTTATAATCATGAAAGTTTTTTTTTAAATGAAGCTTTGCTCAGCCTGGGTCCGTGAGTAATGAGCACAGCTCTTTTGCTACAATGGACATATAGTGCGTTATTTAAAGCCTAATTTACCCTGACTGAAAAATCTTATTTTTATTGTTGTGGGTGGTTGTACTGTTTGCAAAGAAATCCTTTTCTTTTCCAAGGTTTAATAGATCATTACCTCTGTATTTTACTAAGGGCTTTAAAGTTTAATTTGGACATTTAAGTCCTTCATCTATGTGGAGTTGATTTTTCTTAATGGTGTATAGTAGGAGTGCAATTTTATTTTTTATCACATGTGGATAAACTTTTTTTTCCCCCAAAGCCCCAGTAGATAGCTGTATGTCATAGTTGCACATCCTTCTAGTTGCTGTATGTGGGACGCGGCCTCAGCATGGCCGGAGAAGCGGTGCGTCAGTGCGCGCCTGGGATCCGAACCGGGCCACCAGTGGCGGAGCACGTGCACTTAACTGCTAAGCCACGGGGCCGGCCCTGGATAAACTTTTTTAGGTCCATCTATTGAGTAGACACTCCTTTACAATCTGATCTAGCACAAGACCTCTGTGATACACTGAAGTTCCATACAAATGAGTTTTATTTCTGGACTTTCTGTTCGACTCCACTGGTGAACGTGTCTATCCCCATGCCAGTGATACACTTAATTAATATAGGATTATAATAGCTAATGATATGTTGGAGCAAGCCTCATCTTCCTTTTTATCAGAAATGTCTTTTTCTATAAATATTATAATCAGGTTATTAAATTCTATGAAAATCCCTTAAAGAATTTATTTGAAATTGCTGTTGGGATGTGGAGGGAATTCCATTGAATCTGGAGATCAAACTAAAAAACAACTGTTATTTTTATAAAATCGTCTTCCTGTCCATGAATATAGCATATTTTTCTATTTGTTTAGGTCTCATTTAACATCACTTAATAATTTCATAATTATTTCCTGTAAATGTTTTGCATATGTATTTTTATTCTTAGATATGTGAGATTCTATGATAATAGGGTAAGTAGTACACATTTTTGAATATACATTTTTTAAAATATATTTTTGAGTTCCTTGTTTTTCATATATAGTAATGTGATTAGTTTGTGTAAATTAGTCTTATATCAAACTGCTAAACTCACCTATTATTTCTAAGTTGTCTGAAGATTTTTTTTTCTGTAAATTATTATATCATCTCTAAATAATTAGTTTTATTTCTTCCTCTCTAAGTCTTTTGTCACTAATATCTCTTACCTGCTGTATTTTGCTGACTACAACCTAGGACACAATATCGAATTGAAGTAGTAGTAGTAAGCACCCTTGTCTTCTTTCTGGTTTTAAAGAAATGTTTCTAAAATTGGCCCACTTAGATTAATTGTTGTCTAGGTTTTTTTAATGGATATTCTTTTTTAAAAAAATATTTGATGAGGTCACATTGGCTTATAACATTGTATAAATTTCAGGTGTACATTATTATATTTGTTTCTGTATAGACTGCATCCTGTTCACCACCAACACTCTAGTTTTTATCCGTCACCATACATACATGCCCCTTTACCCCTTTTGCCCTCCCCACACCTTCTTCCCATCTGGTAACCCCTAATCTGTTCTCCTTATCTATATGTTTGTTTACCTTCCACATATTAGTGAAATCATATGGTATTTGACTTTCTCTATCTGACATATTTCACTCAGCATAATACCCTCAAGGTCCATCCATGTAGTCACAAATGGCACAATTTTGTCTTTCTTATGGCTGAGTAGTATTCCATTGTATATGTATACCACATCTTCTTTATCCATTCATCTGTTGATGGGCACTTGGGTTGCTTCCACGTCTTGGCTATTATCAATAATGCTGCAATGAACATAGGGGTGCATAGATATTTTTGAATTATTTATTTCATGTTCTTTGGATAAATACCTAGTAGTAGAATAGCTGGATCATATGATATTTCTATTTTTATTTTTTTGAGAAATCTCCATACTGTTTTCCATAGTGGCTGCACCAGTTTGCATTCTCACCACCAATGGATGAGAGTTCCCTCTTCTCCACATCCTCTCCAACACTTCTTATTTCTTGTCTTTTAAATTATAGCCATTCTGATGGGTGTAAGGTGATATCTCATTGTAGTTTTGATTTGCATTTCCTTAATAATTAGTGATGTTGAAGATCTTTTCATGTGCCAGTTGGCCATGTGTTTATCTTCTTTGGAAAAATGTCTGTTCGTATCCTTTACCCATTTTTTTGATCCGGTTATTTGTTTTTTTGTTGTTGAGTTGTATGAGTTCTTTCTATATTTTGGAAATTAACACCTTGTCTGATATATGATTTGCAAATGTTTTCTCCCAGTTGGTGGGTTGTCTTTTCATTTTGTTGATGGTTTCCATTGCTGTGCAGAAGCGTTTTAGTCTGATGTAGTCCCATTTATTTTTTCTTTTGTTTCCCTTTCCTGAGTAGACATGGTATTCGAAAAGATACTGCTAAGACCAATGTCAAAGAGGGTGCTGCCTAAATTTTCTTCTAGGAGTTTTATGGTTTCAGGTCTTACATTCAAGTCTTTAATCCATTTTGAGTTAATTTTTGTGTATGGTGTAAGATAATGGTCTTTCATTCTTTTGCACGTGGCTGTGCAGTTTTCCCAGCACCATTTATTAAAGAGACTTTCCTTTCTCCATTGCATTCTTTTGGCTCCTTTGTTGAAGATTAGCTGTCCATAGATGTGTGGGCTTATTTCTGGGCTCTCAATTCTGTTCCATTGATCTGTGTGTCTGTTTTTGTGCCAGTACCATGCTGTGTTTATTACTATAGCTTTGTCGTATATTTTGAATTCAGGGAATGTGATACCTCCAGCTTTGTTCTTTCTTCTCAGGATTGCTTTGGCTATTTGGGGTCTTTTGTGGTTCCATATAAAGTTTAGAATTATTTATTCTGTTTCCATGAAGAATGTCACTGGGATTCTCATTGGGATTGCATTGAATCTGTAGATTGCTTTAGGTAATATGGACATTTTAACTATGTTTATTCTTCCAATCCATGAACGTAAAATATCTTTCCATTTCTTTATGTCGTCCTTGATTTCTTTCAATAATGTCTTATAGTTTTCAGTATATAGGTCTTTCACCTCCTTGGTTAAATTTATTCCTACGTATTTTATTCTTTTTGTTGCGACCGTAAATGGGATTCTATTCTTGATTTCTCTTTCTGCTAGTTCATTGTTGGTGCAGAGAAATGCAACTGATTTTTGTATGTTGACTTTATGCCCTGCAACTTTACTGTATTCGTTGATTATTTCTAATAGTTTTTTGGTGGACTCTTTAGGGTTTTCTATATATAGAATCATGTCATCCACAAGTAGTGACAGTTTTACTTCTTCCTTTGCTTTCTGGATCCCTTTTACTTCTTTTTCTTGCCTAATTGCTCTGGCTAAAACTTCAAGTACTATGTTGAGTAAGAATGGCGAGAGTGGGCATCCTTGTCTTATTCCTGTTCTCAGTTTTTCACCATTGAGTATGATGTTGGCTGTGGGTTTGTCATATATGGCCTTTATTATATTGAGATAATTTACTTCTTTACCCATTTTATTGAGAGTTTTTATCATAAATGGATGTTGGATCTTGTCAGATGCTTTCTTTGCATCTATTGACATGATCGTTTGATTTTTATTCTTCATTTTGTTAATGTGGTGTATCATATTGATTGATTTGCAGATGTTGAACCATCCCTGCATCCCTGGAATAAATCTCACTTGATCATGGTATATGATCTTTTTAATGTATTGTTGTATTTGATTTGCTAACATTTTGTTGAGGATTTTTGCATCTATGTTCATCAGTGATATTGGCCTGTAATCTTCCTTTTTTGTGTTGTCATTGTCTGGTTTTGGTATCAGGGTAATGTTGGCCGCATAAAATGAGTTAGGAAACATCCCATCCTCTTCAATTTTTCAGAAGAGTTCGAGAAGAAAAGGTATATTAAATCTGCTTTGAATGTTTGATAGAATTCACCAGAGACTTTTGTTTTTTGGAATGTTTTTCACTACTGTTTCAATCCCTTTGCTTGTGATTGGTCTAATCAGGTTCTCTATTTCTTCTTGATTCAGTTTTGGGGGATTTTATCATTCTAAGAATTTATTCATTTCTTCTAGGTTATCCAATTTGTTGGTATATAGCTTTTCATAGTATTATCTTATAATCCTTTGTATTCCTATGGTGCCTGTTGTAATTTTTCCTCTTTCATTTCTGATTTTATTTATTTGAGTCTTCTCTCTTTTTTTCTTAGTGAGTTTGGCTTATGGTTTGTCAATATTGTTTATCTTTTCAAAGAACCAGCTCTTAGTTTCTTTGTTCCTTTCCATTGTTTTTTTAGTCTCTATTTTGTTTATTTCTGCTCTGATTTTTATTATTTCCTTCTTTCTGCTGAAGTTGGGCTTTGTTCTTCTTTTTCTAGTTCTTTTAGGTACAGCATGAGATTATTTATTTGATATTTTTCTTATATTTTGAGGTGGGCCTATATTGCTATAAACTTACCTCTTAGTACCGCTTTTGCTGCATCCCATAGGTTTTGGTGTGTTGTGTTTTCATTTTCATTTGTCTCCAGGTACTTTTTGATTTCTCCTTTGATTTATTCGTTGATCTAATATTTGTTCAGTAGCATGTTGTTTAGTCTCCACATATTTGTGACTTTTCCAGCTTTTTTCTTGTAGTTGATTTAACTAAAAGGGACATTCCACGAAGAAGACATAACACTTATTAATATATATGCACCTAACACAGGAGCACCAAAGTATATAAAGTAACTATTAACATACCTAAAGAGAAAAATTAGCAGCAACACAATAATAGTAGAGGACCGTAACATCCTGCTTACGTCAATGGATAGATCATCCAGACAGAACATCAACAAGGAAATAGTGTCCTTATATGAAACACTAGACCTGATGGACTTAATAGATATATATAGAACATTCCATCCAGAAACAGCAGCATACATAGTCTTCTCAAGTGCACATGGAACATTCTCAAAATAGACCATATGTTGGGAAACAAAGCAAGCCTCAATAAGTTTAAGAAGATTGAAATTATATCAAGCATCTTTTCTGACCACAATGGTATGAAGATAGAAATAGATATTCTTTATCAGGTTATAGAAATTCCTTTCTATTCCAAATTTACTAAGAGTTTTTATTAAGATTTTATGTTAATTTTTATCAAATATCTTTTTCTGCATGTATTTAAGTGATATGTTTTTTCATTTCAAATCCATAAATAAATTGATTATCTAAAATTAAACCACATTTATATATCTGAGATAAGCCAACTTGAACACACAGTATGTATATATTTTTGTACATTGTTGGAATTGATTTGTTACTGTATTTTTTAGGATTTTGCATGAGAAAAAAAGAGCCTAACAACTTTTCTTACTTTTAAAATCTTTGTTTGGTTTTGGCATCATCAAGATTATCCTTGTTTTGTAAAATTAGGTCAGGAATATTACTCTTCTGCTCTCAAAAGATTTTGCTTAAGAGTGACATGAATTTGAGTGTTTGGGAATATGTTCCTGTAATGCTTTTTTTTTTATTTCTTTAATTAGTATACAACTAATAATTTGTAAGAATTTTTCCAGTTTGTCCACATTGTCATAATTGTTGACATGTTGCAGTGGGAAGAACTCTCTTATTATCATTTCAATTTCTACACTGCCCATAATTACGTCTCAGTTTTAATCATATTTTTTCTTTGTGTCCCCACTCTTCTCTTATTCAATCTGGTTAGAAGTCTGTTAATTTTGTTTGTTTGTTTTTAAAGAACTAACTTCAAGTTTTAAAAAATAATTTTACTGTTTTTCTTTTACTGTTTCATTTAATTTTTCTCTTATAATTAACTGCTTCCTTCTATTTTTTAAGATATTCTATTGTTCATTTTCTACTTTCTTAATTTGGACACTTACCTCATTTATTTTGAGCCTGTGTTCTCTTATGAGTATTGAAGTCTTTAAATTTATCATGATGCAGCACTTTTCCCTGCCTTACACAGTTTTGCTATGTGGTATTTTCATTGCCACTCATCTCTGTTTTATTTAAAATTTATGTTATGATTTTATGATTATTTAGCATTGTATTTCTAAATTTACAGTGTTGGGGATTTTATGTCATTTCATTATTAACTTCTAAATTATATTGATTTCAGAATGCACAGAGAATATGATGCCTAATCTTTGAAATTTGCTGAGCCTTGCTTTTCACATAATAAATCACCAGTTTAGAATGTATTCCACGGGTTCTAAAAAAAGATATGCTTTCTCTTTGAGTTGGGTGGAGAATTCTGTGTTTGTTCAATAGGTCAAACTTGTTGTTAGCATGTTTACAGATATTTCATATTATTGCTTTTTTGTCCACTTGCCATATCAAAAAGAGTCATGTTAAAATCTACAATCCCATTTACAATAGCGTCAAAAAGAATAAGTTTAACCTAGGAGATGAAAGATCTGTACATTGAAAACTATAAAACACTGAGGAAAGAAATTGAAGAAGATAGAACTAAAGGGAAAGATATTCTGTGTTCATGGATTAGAAGAATTAATATTGTTAAAATGTTCATACTACTCAAAGCAATCTACAGATTTAATATAATCTCTATCAAAATTGCAATGGAATTTTTCACAGAAATAGAAAAAACAATCCTAAAATTTGTGTGGAACCACAAAAGACCCCAAATAGTCAAATCTTGAGAAAGAAGTGGGATGCATCACACTACCTTATTTAATACTAAATTACAAAGCTATAGTAATCAAAACAGTGTGATACTTGCATAAAAACAGACACATAGACCAATGGAACAAAATCCAGGGTCCAGAAATAAACTCCTGTATATGGTCAACTAATATTTGACAAGGGAGACAAGAACACTCAATGGGGAAAGGATAGTCTAATTCAATAAATGGAGCTTGGAAAATTGGATATTCACAAGCAAAAGAATGAAATTGTATGCCTATTTTACACCACTCACAAAAAATTAACTAGAAATGGATTAAAGGCTTAAATGTAAGACCTAAAACCATAAAACTCCTGGCAGAAAACATAAGGAAAAAGCTCCTTGACATTGGTATAGGCAATGATATTTTGGATATGGCACCAAAAGCACAAGCAGCAAAAGCAAAAATGAACAAGTGAGACTATATCAAACTAAAATGTTTATCCACAGCAAAGGAAACAATCAACAAAATGAAAAGAAAACCTATGGAATGGGAGAAAATATTTGCAAACGATATATCTGATAGGGATCTAATATCCAAAACATATAAGGAATTCATACAGCTCAATAGCAAAAAAACCCCAAACAATCTGATTAGAAAATGGACACAGGGCCTGAACAGACATTTTTTCCAAAAAAGACATACAAATGGCCGTCAGGTATATGGAAAGGTGCTCAACATCACTAATCATCCTGGAAATGAAATCAAAACCACAATGAGAAATCATCTCACGTCTGTTAGAATGGATAATTTCAAAAAGTAAAAAAATAACAAGTGTTGGCAAGGATGTGGAGAAAGTAGAATCCTTGTACACTGTTGGTGATATTCTAAATTGGTACAGCCATTATAGAAAACAGTATGGAAGCTCCTTAAAAAATTAAAAATAGAACTACCATATGATCCAACAATCACGCTTCTGGGTAAATATCCAAAGGAAATGAAACCAGTATCTTTAAGAAATATCTGCACACCCATGTTCATTGAAACATTATTCACAATAGCCAAGATAGGGAAACAACCTAAGTGTCCGTCGACAGATAAATGAATAAAGAAAATGTGGTATACATATGTATAGTGGTGTATATATATAGTAGAATATTATTCAGCTTTAAACAAAGGAAAATTCTGCCATTTGTGACAACATGGATGAACCTAAAGGACATTATGCCAAGTGAAATAGCTAGGCATAGAATGAGAAATACTACATGATTTCACTTATATGTGGAATCTAAAAATGTTGAACTCATAGAAAGAGAGAGTAGATTGGTGGTTGTCAGGGGCTAGGGTGAGAGAAATGGGGAGATGTTGGCCAAAAGGTACAAACTTTTAATTATAACAAGAATAAGTTCTGGAGATCTAATGTATAGTATGGTGCCCATAGTTAATAATAATACATCATATGCTTGAAATTTGAAAAAAAGAAAAAACATGAAATGGAGAGGAAGTATAGAAAATATTTAGTCAAGAGCCTGGAGAACAGTAAGTCCTTGGTAAATTTCAAATATTAATAAAAGAAGTATAATAATTATTATCATTATATTCATTTCCTCTAAAATTTTGGCCTTCAATTTTCTGTCTATATCTTTTTTACCTGCTTTCATGTTTTATATGTTATCACAGGTATTCAGTGGAGTTAAAGCAATTCACAAATGAGATTTTTTTTAATTCAAATTATCCCCAAAGTTGAAAATGATATAATTAAATTTTGCAGAAATGTTTGACAAGGGAAAATGTTCACTATGCATTTTGCCTTTAAAGAATTAATATTTCGAAGTATATGCTGCAAAAAATGATGACGTTAATGCAGTGATATTTTGACTGACTTTATTTCTGAGTGGTATAACAAGTGGTTCTTAAAATATTTCCCTTCACAATCCAAAAATGTTTATTTCATTGTGTATTTCTTCTATAACCATAAATTAGTTTTAAATTAATTTTACTAACCTAATACATATTATAAAATTATTTCTAGGGACTTGTATAAATCTAGAGTTTATCAAATATATTATCGTATTTAGATCACAATGTTTTAATCTCATTAAGCAAAATTGTTTTATTATTATTAATTTTTAGACATCGATGTCTTATGTAAAGAAAATTTCTGTCCAAAAGAAAATTAGTAAGCATATCATCTACACATGCTATGGAAAAAAAAGAATTAATTGAAACTATGGAAGTTAAACACTAATTATAGTGCCTAATATATTTATTTGGGGATGAGGAGAGTGATAGCATTCAAAAGCTCTTGGGATAATTTTTACTAGAAACATACTAGAAATAACCTAAATATCCATTATTTTTGGAATGAATAAAATATTATGTATTTGTTGCATTTAAATTGTAAAACATATATATATGTGTCAGCAAAAAAATTTGTTAGGATAAAGGTGAATTTATCAATTACTCATTAGTTGTATTATATCTGTGAGAATATATTTTAGGAGCATATATACCTAGAATTTTTACCTTTCCAGTGAGTTGTAACTGTTATTGTCAATTTAGTTACCTACTCTATCTCTAATAATGCCTTTTGTTTTAAGTTGTATCTTTTTTGAAAGTAATGTAGATATGTCAAGCCTTTTGTTGTTGTTAGTATTTGGCTAATATGGCTTGCCTGTCCTTTTACTTTAAACATTTCCTTTCCCTTATGCTTTAGCTTTCATTCTTGTTAATAGCATAAACATGGATTTTTAAAGCCAGTCTGATAATCTATTTTAACTAGCCCATCTTCTTTTGTGATACATTTGGTCCTGTTTCTACTACATCACTATGTCTTACTTTTCTATATTTCCTTTAAATAGATGTGACGTTTGCCCTCAGCAAGTGCCTGCTCCCACTAGAGATTTGGTTTTTAAAATAAATATATAAATAAATGTTAGAATAATCTTATAAAAACCAACAGAATATTGTATCTTTAGGCCATATGTTTCATTTCCAAAGGAAAGTACCCAGAGCAAATGCTTATAAGGGTGTTGAGGGCAGCGAGTCAGCCATACTAGGCTAGGTATTCAGTAAACAAGGATTTATTCAGGGGATGGGTTTTAATTTGTTTCTTATGCACTGTTGTAGAAATGGGAATCCAGCTATATTTACCATGATTGTTTTCCTAGATTCTCAATATTTCAGTATACATTTGTTTCATTGAATTGTAACTGGCCTATGATGAACCACCCTCTACTGTCTATCTGAAAAAGAATTTGGGAGTGATGTCACCACGATGGCAACATAGGTCATTCCTGACTTTTCTCCCCCTCACAAGAAGAACAGCTAACAACTATTCATGAACAAGACACCACTTAGAAAATCCTAGAATATGAGGATAGGCTGAAAGCACCCCAGGCACCACAGACACCAAGACAGACTGCATTCTAAGGGTAATAGTGCTGATTGCACTGCCCCTCCCCCAGGCCAGCAAAGAGCACCACACGGAGAGATCTCCTCTGAGCCTCCAGTTTCTCCAGTGGGAAAAGAGAGCCTGGAGGAACAACCAGTTCCCCCAGCATTGTGGGTCACCTTGTGGGAACCCCTACACTGATCTCCCCCCAGGGGGATTGCAGGAGAATCTGCCAGGCTCAACCACTGGAAATCTAACTATGTGTGAGAAGGGGGGAGGGCCTTGCAACAACCAGCAGATGGATCTTGGCAGACTGAATTCGTACCTGAGGTGCCCCAGTCATAATCCCAACTAGCAGCCCTGCTCATCTGCAGAACTGAGTTGATGGCACACTCTGACCAGGGAACTCATTGGGGTGCAGATCTGCCTGATTTGTGTCATCAAATGAGGAGTTTTGCCAGCCCTAGACCCTAGTTTGCCCATGCCCAGGCAAGGAGCTGAGCCATAGCCCCACCCATTTGGGAGAGTATCTCCCGGCCTCATCTGGAGGCTGAGAGGCAAGCGGGCAGAGCTAATCACCCCCAGAGCATAGCCAGTCTTAGGTGTGAAACGTTCCCCTCCTATGCCCAGACAGAGGGATTAATTCATAGCCAAGGCTAAAGGTAGCTTCTATCCCCTCCCAACTGAAAAGCCTGCTTCAAAAAAACATTGAGAGTTGCCTAGAGTGACCCCTCCCCATCCCACCCAGGCAAGTGAGCTGAAACATAGCCCTACCCACTGTGACTCCAGGGCCCCATCTGACCAAAAGGGCTGGCAAGAAGACCTGGGAGCTGTGTAACCAACAATACTGGAGCTGAAAGACAGGAAGGAAGAGATGATAGTTTGCAGAGCAAAGCCAGTGGCCCTGTCTGGCCAGGGAACTTGGGGCATGGGTCAGCTTGAGTTAAGAAAGCAAAGAGCTTTACCAGCTTTAGAGCTGCTTCTCCTGCTGTGCCAGGGCAGGGAAACTAATTCAGCCCTACTCATTGCTGAATACAGCCTTCAGCCTGCCTGACCGGAGAACCTAACCAGAGCACA
Source organism: Ceratotherium simum simum (assembly GCF_057802395.1). NCBI lineage: Eukaryota > Metazoa > Chordata > Mammalia > Perissodactyla > Rhinocerotidae > Ceratotherium > Ceratotherium simum. The sequence continues at coordinate 106,286,839 of NC_141940.1, read as the reverse complement.
CAGGAAGCTGTGTAGTTCATCCAACAGCCATACTTAAGTGACACTTGAACAGATTGCACAGGCCCTAGCTTTCCCCATCTGCAGAGCAAAACCAGTGGTTTTACCTGACCAGGGAATTCACTGCACATTCTTGCCTGATTTGGGTCCCCAAACAAGCTGTACAGGCCTTAGGTCCTGTCCTACTGCCCTGCCAGGGCGGGGAAACAAATTCATAGCCCCATCTCTGACTGAATATAGTACCTAGTCCCAACCATCTAGTAAGCCTGACCAGAGAATCCAGGAAACCACAGAGCCCATCCTACAGCCTCACTTGGGAGGGAACCAAGCCAGAAGTCCTATCCAACTGTTCTCAGCCAGTGGCATACCTCACCATCTCTGACCTCAGAGGTCAAACAGTTGCCTTGCCCCAAAATAAACCATAATAGCAGCCCCCCACTCCCCCGCCCAAGAATATTGCCAGCAGACATGCCCACAAACCCAAACTGAGCTGATTGGTAAAGATCTGTCTCTGCCAAAGCAAATATGTAAAGTTTGGAAGTGGAACCTGATAACTCAAATGTGCAGATGCCAATGTAAGAAATCAAGGATCATGAAAAACAAAGTAAATATAACACCACTAAAGGAAACTAATTAAGCTCTAATACTGATCCTAAAGAAACAGAGATCTGTGAACTGTCAGATAAAGAACTCAGAATAATCCTCTTAAAGAAGTTTGGTAAACTACAAGAACATACAGACAACTAAATGAAGTTAGGAAAACAATATGTGAACAAAACAAGAAGTTCAACAACGAAATAGAAACCATCAGAAAAAAAAAAACAAAAACAAAAACAGAAATCCTAGAGTTGAAAAATACAGTAACTGAACTAAAGAATTCAATAGAGAGTTTCAAAAGCAGACTTGACCATGTAGAAGAAAGACCACATCCTCAGTGACCTGGAGGATAGGACATTAGATATTATCCAGTCAGAGGAGCAAAAAGAAAAAAGAATGAAAAACAGTGAAGAAAGCCTCCAAGACTTATGGGACACAATGGAAAGAAACAATATTGGAATTATGGGAATTCCAGAAGGGGAAGAGAAAGAGAAAGGGAAAGTATATTTAAAGAAATAATGGCTGAAAACTTCCTGAACCTCAGGAGAGAAATGGATGTTCAGATCCATGAGCCCCAGAGGGTCCCAAATAGGTTGAACCTGAGTAGCGCTACACCAAGACACGTTATAAGTAAATTGTCAAAAGTCAAAGACAAGGAATTTTAAAAGCAGGAAAAGAACAGAGAAGTTACATACAAGGGAACCCCCATAAGATTTTTGGTGGATTTCTCAACAAACTATTCAGGCCAAAGAGAATGGGATGACATATTCAAAATATTGGAAGAAAAAAACTGCCAGTCAAGAATTCCATACCCAGTAAAGATGTCCTTCAGAAATGAAGTAGAGATAAAGACTTGCCCAAATGAACAAAAGCTGAGGGAGTTCATTACCATTAGACCTGCCTTACAAGAAGTACTAAAGGGAGTTCTTTGAATGGAAGTAAAAGGATGCTAAGTAACATCATAAAAACATAAAAGTTAACATAAAACTCACTAGTGATAGTAAATATATAGTCAAAGTTAGATTCCATAATTTGGTAACAGGGATGCATAATTCACTTACAACTCTGGTTTAAAGATTAAAAAAATGTGGAGTGACATCAGCATCCTGGTGGCATGAGTTGTTCCTTTTTTCCCTCCCCTTTGATTTACAACTAATCAGACATCCATAACAGAAAAAAAGTGCCCCTACACAGCATACCAGGACACCCAAGAGATCCATCGAATTTTGCACCTGAAAGTGGGTGAATTACACCATGGAGGAGGCTGTGGAGCAAGGGGAGTTGTGGCAGAAGTGGTGGTGGCAGAGAAAGCGGTAAGTCTGACAGTGGGCCAGCATGACTTTTCTGGCAGAGGAGGTGGAGGATGAAGTTGGAGAGCAGGGGTCTGCCTGGCCACACATTCTGTAGCTAGAGGTACCCATTGCTCTCTCTGAGGAGAGACTACTGTGAATGGGGGAAGGGAAAGGAAAGGGAAGTGGGAAGACAAAGAGAACTGAAGGAAAGTGTCTCCTGCTATCTGCCCAGAGATTCTGGCAAGAGGATAGCCCACAGACCTCTGGTACTTCCCCACCTGAGGATCCCCCTACTGGGCCGTGGGCACACCCAAAGCGCCAAGTTCTAAGTACACACCTCCCCCAACTCTGCCTCCACTCATTTTTTTTCTCCACCAGCTTTTCTGTTGTTGTTGTTATGTGTGCACTCCCAACTTCAGCAGCAAGTTAGTTCTGGTAAGAGAAATCAAAAACTTATGCTATAGCGCCACCTTCTGGGAAACAAAAGGAAGGATCCTAATTACCAACCTGTTGAACGGTTAGAATCAAAGTAAACAAAGTCTTGCCTGAATAAGAAAGGTGTTCATTACTGAAAATGCAGCAGCAGAGGCACTTTTCATCAAACACCATGAAAATCATGGTAACATGGTATCAGAAAAAGAAAATTTTCCAGCAACCAAACCCAAAAACATGGAATATTGTGATCTAACTGATAAAGAATTCAAAGTAGCTGTTATGAAGAAATTCAGTGAGCTAGAAGAAAACTCAGAAAGGCAGTATAATGATCTCAGGAATAAAATTAACGAACAGAAGGAGCACTTTACCAAAGAGATTGAAATTCTGAAAAAGAACCAATCAAATTCTTGAGCTGAAGAACTTGATAAATGAGGTGAAGAATGCATTGGAAATAGAGCAGATCAGATGGAAGAGAGAATTAGTGAGCTGGAATGTAGGAAGCTAGAAATGATTAAGGTGGAAGAGGAGAGAGAACTAAATGTTTTAAAAAGTGAAGAAATCCTATGAGAGCTATCTGACTCCATTAGAAAAGCCAATCTAAGAATAATGGGTATTCCAGAAGGACAAGAGAGGGAGTAGGGGGCAGAGAGTTTTTTTTAAAGAAAAAATAGCTAAGAATGGCCCAAACCTGGGGAAGGAACTGGATATACAAGTCCACGAAGCTAATAGAGCACTTTATTATCTCAATGCAAAAAGACTTATACCTTCTCCAAGACACATTATATTCAAACTGTCAAAAGTCAGTGATAAAGGAAGAATTTTAAAGGCAACCAGGCAAAAAAGACAGTAACCTACCAAGGAACTCTCCTTAGGCTATCAGCAGATTTCTCAACAGAAATGCTACAGGCCAGGAGAGAGTGGAATGACATATTTAAAATATTGAAAGATAAAAACTGTGAGCCAAGAATATGCTATCCAAAAAAGGTACCCTTCCAATATGAAGGCTAAATAAAGGCTTTCTCAGACAAACAAAAGCAGAGGGAGTTCACCACCACTAGACCTGCCTTACGAGAAACAGTGAAAGGAACTCTTCAAGATGAAACAAAAAGGCAAAAGTACACAAAACTGTGATTAAGGTGATACACAGAATTAGAAAACTATAACACATTTTTATAATACAGTTGTGTGTTGCTTAACAACAGGGATATGTTCTGAGAAATGTGTCCTTAGGTGATTTTGTCGTTGTGAAAACTTCATAGAGTATACTTGCACAAACCTAAATGATATAGCCTACTACAGACCTAGGCTATATGGTACTAATCTTATGGGACCAATATGTGGTCCGTGATTGACCAAAACATCATTATTCAGTGCATGACCATAATATATTAAACTCTTAATTATAGTACAAATGTTAAAAGAAAAGAGAATTAAAAATAACTATAGCTACCACAACTTAATAATGAAATTACAGCATAAAAAGAGATAATTTGTGACATCAAAAATATAAAAGGGAAGAGTAAAAGGAATAGGTGAATGAAGATCAGTTGCTATCAGCAGACAAAGGACTATTTTATCTATGAAATGATTTATGAAAAGCTCATGGTAACCACAAAGCAAAAATCTGGAGCAGACACACGAAACAAAAAAGTGGGAAACTGAGCAAATCACCATGGAAAACCACCAACTTAGAAAGGTAGACTGAAACAGAAGGAAAAAGAAACAATGGAGAAACAAAATATCCAGAAGGCAAAAGATAAAATTGCAGGAGTAATTCTTTACATATCAATAATCATCCTAAATGTAAATGGATTGAATTCATCAATCAAAAGGCACAGAGTGGCTGGATGGATAAAAAAACAAGACCCGACTATATGTTGCCTGCGGAGACTCATTTTAGCTGCAGAGACTCATTTCAGCTCTAAAGACACATATAGGCTTAAAGTGAAAAGATGGAAGATGATATTCCAAGCAAACAGAAACCAAAAGAAAGTGGGCATAGCCATGCTTATATCAGACAAAAGAGATTTCAAGTCAGAAAGGGTAACAAGATACAAAGAAGGTCATTATATAATGATAAAGTGGTCACTACATCAAGAAGATATAAAAACTGTAAAAATATATGCTCCCCAAACACAAGCACCAAATTATATTAAGAAAATAATAACAGATATTAAAGGAGAAATAGAGAACAATACAATAATTGTAGGAAACTTCAATACCCCACTATCAGTGATGGATAGATCATCCAGACAGAAAATCAACAAGGAAACATTGGAATTAAACCACACTTTAGAATAAATGGACTTAATAGACATATACAGAACATTCCATCCAACAATAGCAGAATACTTATTCTTCTCAAGTGCACATGAAACATTCTCCAGGATAGATCATATGATAGGCCACAAAATAAATCTTAGCAAATATAAGAAGCTTGAAGTCATAACAACTGTTTTCTGTGACCACAGTGTTATCAAACTAGAAATCAGCAAGAGGAAAGTGAGAAGATCTACTATCATGTGGAAACTAAACAACACACTTCTAAACAACCATTGAGTCAAAGAAGAAATCAAAAGGGAAATTAAAAAAATTATCTCAAAACAAATAAAAATGGAAATATAACATATCAAGTATTATGGGATGCAGCAAAAGCAGTTCTGACAAGAAAGTTTACAGCAATAAATGCATATATTAAGAAATTAGAAAGAGCTCAAATAAAAAACCCTAACTTTACACTAGGAATGAAGAACAGACGAATCCAAAGTGAGCAGAAGGAAGGAAATAATAAAGATTAGAGCAGAAATAAGTGAAATAGAGACCAGAAAAACAGTCAAAAGGATCAATGAAGCTAAGAGCTTATTCTTCAGATAGTTAAACAAAATTGACAAACCTTTAGCTAGACTAAGAAAAAAAGAAGACTCGAAGTAGAAGTGAAAGAGGAGACATTACAACTGATACTAGAGAAATATATAGAATCAAAAAAAGACTACGATGAACAATTATATGCCAACAAATTACATAACCTAGAAGAAATGGATACCTTTCTAGAAACACACAACATACCAAGACTGAATCAGAAAACAATAGAAAATCTGAACAGACCAATAACTACTAAACAGATTGAATCAGTTATCAAACAACTCCCAACACAGATAACTCCAGAACCATATGGCTTCCCTGTTGAATTCTACTGAACATTTAGTGAAGAATTAACACCAATCCTCCTCAAACTCTTCCAAAATATTGAGGAGGAGGAAACACTTCCAAACTCTTTCTATGAAGCCAGCATTACTTTGATACCAAAACCATATAAGGATACTAGAAGAAAAGAAAATTATAGACCAATATCCCTGATGAATATAGACGCAAAAATTCTCAACAAAATATTAGCAAACCAAATTCAAGAATACATTAAAATGGTTATACATCATGACCAAGTGGGATTTATCCCTGGGATGCAAGGATGGTTCAACATATGCAAATCAAGAAATGTAATACATCACATCAATAAAATGGAAGATAAAAATCACATGATCATCTCAATAGATGAAGAAAAAGCATTTGACAAAATACAACATCCTTTCATGATAAAAACCCTTAACAGATTGGGTATAGAAGGAACATACCTCAACATAATAAAGGCCATATATGACAAACCCACAGATAACATTATATTCAATGGAGAAAAACTTAAAATGTTTCCTCTAAGATCAGGAACAAGACAAGGATGCCCACTCTCACCATTCCTATTCAATGTAGTACTTGAAGTCCTAGCTAGAGCAGTAGGCAAGACAAAGAAAAGGCATCCAATTCAGAAAGGAAGAAGTAAAATTGTCACTGTTTGCTGATGATATGATCTTATATGGAGAAAACCCCAAAGATTCAGTCAAAAAACTGTTGGAATTAATCAACAATTTCAGTAAAGTGGCAGGATACAGAATCAACTTAGAGAAATCAATTGCATTCCTTTACACTAATGACGAAGCAACTGAAAAAAGAAATAAAGAAAACTACCCCATTCACAGTATCATTGAAAAGAATAGAATACTTAGGAATAATTTTAACCAAGGAAGTTAAAGATCTGTACAATGGAAGCTACAAGACTTTGCTGAAAGAAATTGAAGAAGACACAAACAAATGGCAAGATATCCCATGTTCATGGATCAGAAGAATTAATATTGTTAAAATGGCCATGCTACTCAAAGCCATCTACAGATTCAATGCAATCCCCATCAAAATACCGAAGGCATTCTTCACAGAAATAGAAGAAACAATCCTAAAATTTGTGTGGTATCACAAAAGCCCCCCAATAGCCAAAGCAATCCTTAGAAAAATGAACAAAGCCAGAGGTATCACGCTTCTGGATTTCAAACTATACTACAAAGCCACAGTAATAAAAACAGTATGGTACTGGCAAGAAAATAGACATATTGGCAAATGGAACAGAACAGAGAACCCAGAATTAAATCCCAGTATATGCAGTCAACTAATATTTGACAAGGGAGCCAAGTATACCCAATTGGGAAAAGGATAGTCTCTTCAAGAAATGGTACTGGAAAATCTGGAGAAGCACATGCAGAACAATAAAATTTGATGACTATCTCACACCATTCACAAAAATTAATTCAAAATGGATCAAAGAATTAAACATAAGACCTGATACCGTAAAACTCCTAGAAAACCATAGGGAAGAATCTCAGGGATATTGGTCTTAACAGTGGTTTCTTGAACATGATGCCAAAAGCACAGACAACAAAAGCAAAAATCAACAAATGGGACTACATGAAACTCAAAAGCTCTGCACAGCAAAAGAAACAATTAGCAAAATTAAAAGACAACCTACAGAATGGGAGAAAATTTTTGTAAACCATGTATCAGATAAGCAGTTAATATCCAAAACATATTAAAAAACTCAGTCAACTTAATGAAAAACAAACAATTGATTAAAAAATAGCAGAACTAAATATACATTTTTCATTAGGAGATATCAAAATGGCCAATTGACACATGAAAAGATGCTCAACATCACTAATCATGAGGCAAATGCAAATCAAAACAACTCACACTTTTAGAATGGCTTTCATCAAGAAGATAAGAGACAACCAGTGCTGGTGAGGATGTGTTGAAAGGGGAACCCTTATACATTGTTGATGGGAATGTAAATTGGTCCAACCACTATGCAAAACAATATGGAGGGTCCTCAAAAAATTAAAAATCTACCATTCAGTCCAACAATTCCACTTCTGTGTATATACGTAAAGGAAATGGAAACAAGATTTCAATGAGATATATGCACTCTCATGTTTATTGTAGCATTATTCACAATAGCCAAGATAAGGAAACAACCCAAATGCCCATGAATGGATGAATGGATAAAAAAGATGTGGTATACAATGGAATATTCTTTAGCCAGGAGAAAGGAAGATATCCTCCCATTTGCAACAATGGACCCTGAGCACATTGTGCTAAGCAAGATAAGTCAGAGAGAGACAAGTATTCTATGATATCATTATATATGGAATCTAAAAATGTTAATAAGCCTTTAAAAAATGTAGTAAAATTGTGGCTGCCAGGGTTTGGGGTGGGGATAAGAGTGATATTGTTTAAAGATACAAACCTTCAATGAGTAGTAAATAAGCTGTAGAGATCTAATGCACAGTATAATTAATATAGACCATAATATTATACTATAATTATGTAATGCGATAAATATCGCTACATTGGCAATCATATTACAATAAATAAATGTATCAAAGTAACACAGTGTACATCTTAAGTTTACACAATATTAAGTATCATATTTGATCAATTAAAGTCACAGTGAGACCATAAAAAATATAAATATATATTTAAGAGAATCTGTCATGGTTTTCTGAGAGAGTGGATGTGAAGCAAGTGAGAAAGAAAGGAGTCAATATTTGGATGACTTCCAAAATTTTTGCCTGAGGAACTGGGTGAATAAAAACATTTACTATAGTTTATATACAAAAAATAACACTAATTTTTAAGAAATTTTAAAAAGTAGTAATGAAACACCACATGATTTCACTCATAAGTGGAAGATAAACCAACACACGGACAGAGAGAACTGTTTGATGGTTACCAGGGGCAAGGGGGGTGGAGGGTGGGCACAAGGGGTAAAGGGATGCATTTATATGTTGACTGACAAACAATAATGTAAAACAAAAATTTCGCAATAAAGAAAAGAAAAAGTAGTAATGTATTAAATGTACTATGTAGTAAATGTGGCCAAAATGTAGTAAAAATAACCTTAACTACAATAATCTGTTATTAGTCACACAATATAAAAAATATGTAAACTGTTAACAGCAATAACCAAAAATGTGAGGGGGGGGAGAAGTAAAAGTGTAGGAATTATATTGAAGTTATCAGCTTAAAAAAGAGTGTTATAATTTTAAGCTATATTTATGTAAGCCTCAAGGTAACCACAAGGGAAAAACGTGTAGCAGTTACACAAAAGAACATAATAAAGAAGTCAAAGCATAAAAAACATCAAAACACGAAAAAAGCAGGATAAGAAATAAGGAACAATAGATCTACAAAATAAACAGAAAATAATTAACAAAATGGCAAGAGTAAGTCATTAGCTACCAATAATTACTTTAAATGTAGACAGATTAAATTCTCCAATCAAAGTACATAGAATGGCTGAATGGATTAAAAAAACAATATCCAACAATATGCTGCCTACAAGAAACTCATGTTAGCCTTAAAGACACACATAGACTGAGAGTGAAGGGATGGAAAAGGACATTTCAAGCAAATTAGAACCAAAAAAATGCAGGGGTAGCTATACTTACATCAGACAAAATAGACTTTAAACTAAAAATAGTAAAAAGAGACAAAGAAGGGCATTATGCAATGATATAGGAGTCAATCTATCAAGAAGATATAACCATTGAAAACATTTATGTGCCCAGTATTGGAGCACCTAAATATATAAAGCAAAAACTAACAGAGCTAAAAGGAAAAGTAAACAGCAATACAATAATAGTTGGGGAATTTAATACCCCAATATCAATAATGGATAGATCATCTGGACACAGAATCAATAAGGAAACGGCAGATTTGAACAACACTGTATACCAAATGGACCTAGCAGACATATACAGAACATTCTATCCAAGGACAGCAGAATACACATTTTTCTCAGGCACGCATGGAACATTTTCTAAAACAGACCATCTGTTAGGCCACAAAACAAGCCTTAGCAAATTCAAGAAGATTGAAATCATACCAAGTATCTTCTCTGACCACAATGACATGAAACTAGAAGTCAATCGATAACAAGAGGAAAAATGAAAAATTCACGAATACATAGAAATTAAACAGCAGTCTCCTTAACAACCAATGAATCAAAGAAGAAATTAAAGGGGAAATATAAAAGTTTCTTGAGACACACAAAAATGGAAACACAACATACCGGCATTTATGTGATGCAGCAAAAGCAGTCCTAAGAGGGAAGTTCATAGCAATAAACACCTACATTTAGAAGCAAGAGAGACCCCAAATAAGCAACCTAACTCTATGCCTTAAAGAACTAGAAAAAGAAGAGCAAACTGAGCCCAAAGTTAGCAGAAGGAAATAATAAAGATTAGAGCAGAAATAAATGAAATGGAGAACAGAAAAACAATAGAAAAGATTAACCAAATTAAAAGTTGGTTCTTTGAAAAGATAAACAAAATTGACAAACCCTTAGCTAAACTAACCAAGGAAAAAAGAGAGAGCACCCAAATCAACAAAATTATAAATAAAAATGGAGACATTATAACTGATACCACAGAAATACAAAGGATCATAAAAGGTTATTATGAACAACTATATGCCAACAAACTGGATAGCCTAGAAGAAATGGAAAAGCTGTTAGAAATATACAACCTACCAGGAATGAATCAGGAAGAAATAGAAAATCTGAATAGAACAGTTACTAGTAAGGAGATTGAATTAGTAATTTAAAAGCTTCCAATGAAGAATTGCCCAGGACTAGATGGCTTCACTGGTGAATTTTACCAAACATTTAAAGAAGAATTAACACCAATCATTCTCAAACTCATTTTACAAGGCCATAATTACCCTGATCCCAAAGCCAGATAAGGACACTACTAGAAAAGAAAACTACAGGCCAATATCCCTGATGAATATAGATGCAAATTTTCTCAACAAAATACTAGCAAACCGAATTCATCAGTACATTAAAAGGATTATTCACCATGATCAAGAGGGATTTATCCCTGGGATGCAGCATATGCAAATCAATCAATGTGATACATCACATTAATAGAATGAAAGAAAATAATCATATGATCCTCTCAATAGATGCAGAAAGAGCATTTGACAAAATTCAACATCCATTCATGAAAAAACACTTAACAAATTAGGCATAGAAGGGACATAACTCAACATAATAAATGCCATATATGAAAAGCTCACAGCTAACATCATACTCTTTGGTGAAAGATTGAAAGCTTTTCCTTTAAGATCAGGAAAAAGACAAAGGTGCCCAAACTCACCACTCCTATTCAGCATAGTACTGGAAGTCCGAGCTAGAGCAATCAGGCAAGAAATAGAAACAAAAGGTATCAAAACTGGAAAAAAGAAGTAAAATTGTCTCTTTTTGCAGATGACAAGATTTCATATACTCAAAATCCTAAAGACTCAAACAAAAAACTGTTAGAACTAATCACCAAATTCAGTACAGTTGCAGGATACAAAATTAACATCCAAAAATCAGTAGCATTTCTATACACTAACAATGAATTCTCTGAAAAGGAAATAAAGAAATCATTCTCATTTACGATAGCATTAAAAGCAATAAAATACTTAGGAATAAATGTAACCAAGGAGATGAAAGATCTCTACTCTGAAATACGAGACATTTATGAAAGAAATTGAAGATGACACAAATAAATGGAAAGGTATCCCTTGTTCATGGATTGTAAGAATTAATATTGTTAAAACGTCATTACTACCAAAAGCCATCTGTAGATTCAATGCAATCCCTACTAAGATTCCAATAGCATTTTTTTACAGAAATAAATATACTCCTAAAATTTATATGGAACCACAAAAGACCTCAAATAGCCAAAGGAATCCTGAGAAAGAACAAAGCAAGGAGGCATCACACTTCTTGATTTCAAATTATACTATAAAGCTATAGTCATCAAAACAGTATGGTACTGGCATAAAAACAGACAGACCAAGAACAGAATTGAGAGCCCAGAAAAAACCCAAGCATATATAGTCAACTAATATTTTACAAAGGAGCCAAGAACCTCAATGGAGAAAAGACGAAAAGACGGTCTCTTCAATAAATGCTGCTGAGAAAACTGGATATTCACATATAGAAGAATGAAACTTGACCCCTGTCTTACCTCACTCACAAAAATTAACTCAAAATGGATTAAAGACTTAAATATAATACCTGAAACCATGAAACTCCTAGAAGAAATCAGGGGAAAAGCTCCTTGATATGGGTCTAGGTAATGATCTTTTGTAAATCACACCTAAAGCACAAGCAACAAAATAAGAAATAAACAAGTGGGGCTACATCAAACTAAAAGCTTCTCTACAGCAAAAGAAATCATCACAAAAGTGAAAAGACAACCAACAGAATGGGAAAATTATTTGCAAACTTTAAATCTGATAAGGGGTTAGTATCCAAAATATATAAGGAACTTATAAACTCAATAGCAATAAACAAAAGAATCCAATTAAAAAATGGACAAAGGACCTGAACAGATATTTTTCCAAAGAAGATATACAGATGGCCAACACGTACATGAAAAGATGTTCAACATACTAGTCATTAGAGAAATGCAAATTAAAACCACAATGAGATATCATTTCTCGCCTGGTAGAATGGCCATCATCAAAAAGACCAGAGGTGACAAATGCTGGCATGGATGTGGAAAAAAGGACACACTGGTACACTGTTGGTGGGATTGTAAATTGGTACAGCCACTATGGAAAACAATATGGAGGTTCCTCAAAAAATTAAAAATAGAACTACCATATGATCTAGCACTTCCACTTCTGGGAATATATCCAAAGGAAACAAAAACACTAACTTGAAAAGATATCTACACCCTCATGTTGATAGCAGCATTATTTACAATAGCCAAGACATGGAAACAACCTAAGTGTCCATCGATGGATGAATGGACAAATAAGTTGTGGTACATATATACGATGGAATATTATTCAGTCATAAAAAACAAGGAAATCCTACCATTTGCCAAAACATGGATAGACCTTGAAGGCATTATGCTAAGTGAAATAAGTCAGACAGAGAAAGATTAATGCTGTGTGATTTCAATTACATGTGGAATCTAAAAAAAAAAACAAACTCATAGAAAAAGAGATCAGACTTGTGGTTACCAGAGGCAGAGGGTCGGGGGAGGGGGAATTGGAGGAAGGTGTTGAAAAGGTACAAACTTCCAGTTAGAAGATAAAGAAGTACTGGGGATGTAATGAACAACATGATAGCTATGGTTAACAGTGCTGTATGATATGTAAGAAAGTTGTTAAGAGAGTAAATCCTGAGTTCTCATCACAAAGAGATTTTTTTTCTTTCTTTATATTGTATCTATATGAGATGATGGATGTTAACTAAACCTATTGTGGTAATCATTTCACAATATATGTAAATAAAACCATCGTGCTGTACACCTCAAACTTATACAGTCATGTATGTTAATTATTTCTCAATAAAATGAAAAAAATTAAAAATTTTTAACAAATAAAAAAGAATTTGACTTCTTCCAGTTCTTTGGCCTCTTCAAAAGTGATTTTTCAAAAGGTTTCTTTGAGAAGATTTTAAAATTCCTTTGCATTCAAATTTTATTTAAAACAATCTACATCTGGAAATCAAATAAACCTGGAAAAAGAATTACATTTCCAAGATAATTTCTTAGAACTAGGTCTATCTTAAAATGCCAGTGTGTGTGATAATGATTCTACAAACCTATCTACCATATGCCTCCATTCATTGCACTTTTATCCCTGTCCACAAGAACTCATGAAAGCAGATAAAAACTGATGGCAGAATCTGAGCTCAAAATCTCAGTAGAAGTAAAGGAGCAAGAGAAAGAAATACTCTTGAAAAACTAATTTTATAAATCAACTGTAAACTGAAAGAGTTTCTTTAATTTCTAAAAGAAACACATACAAATATTTAATGAGCATTTATCCAATTATTAATCAATCAGTGTAAGCACATAGTTTTGGGTTGCAAAAGCTGTTAGTGATAGGATAATTCAGTTTATTATTGGTATTAAATTGCCAGAATATAACGTAAAGTTAGCTGTCAGAAAAACACCAAGACATCAAAATGGGAAGAATGAAATGGAGTAGTTTCTAAAAGCCACTCATTCTTATCAAGATAAATAGGATGAAGCAATGAGTGTCTGTCATTTTTATGGAGTTTATTGAAAATGTTCACATAATTCCCAGCTCCTAAATTGTGATATTTACTATTTTTCTGATTTTCTAGATAAAGGACAATATAGTGCATAGAAGCCGAATGTAAGGTATGGACTAACCGAGATCATTCATCTTACATAGTAATTATCCCTAAAGCAAGAGCTCTGCTAGGGTATTCCCTTTGCAGCAGAGGGGTCATTTTATCTTAAGGTCATGCCTACCTAAATTTCCTCATTCCCTGATGTTAACATCAATAACCGATGCTGGGATTAATACAGTGTACCTTCCTAAAATAACCTTCTATTACAAGGTTGGATAGTTCTCAAAACTGCCTTCAATATCAATCTTATGTAATGATGAAAACACAAGGTTAGAAAGTTTAGGTTTAATATGAATCTCTGAGATTCTTCTTCATAATAACATGGTATGATAATGACTCAAGGTAATAGGAAAATCTATAGCTTGCTATTGATTTCTTCAAACTACAGATAAAATATAAAACTCACAAATTAGGCAAACTTCATAACAAATAACATAGAACTCAGCTTAATTACTGTGCTGGAGGTATAAGTAAGCTCGCCTTAGATTCTGTATTGCTTCAGAATTTTATTTGACAGTGTAGTAGAAATGGTTTACTTTATCCAATCTGGATAATTATTTATTTTATGCCTGTTTTGGGAAAGGTATGCTACCAGTCATTCCTCATATATAAAAGAAAATGCCACATAAACCATGCTAGGATAGCAATATAGTACAATGCAAAGAGAATCACATTTGAGGCAAACACATTTGGATTCAAATCCTGGCAAGACTTCAGAAAAGGTAATTATTCAAGTAATTATAACCCATTTCTAAAGGGTTATAATGATAAGTCTCTCACAGGAGTGTTGTGAGGATTCAGTGAAATTACCTACATAAATCACTAAGCAGGCAATTGGTGCTCAAATATCTTGTTCTTTTTTAATATCAGTAACACTGTAAATTATTTGAAAGGGTAAATGTGTGTATTACTATTTAAAAGCCATAATAATTTAGAATTTCATTATTTTTTGAAATGCAGAAGCAGTCTGCATTTCAAAAAGTGAAATGTGATTAGAATTCTTTCATATAATGTCAGTTAATGTGAGAGAATGAAAGAGCATCATCTTCAAATGATGTTTATATTGAAAAATATATACTATATGTGTTCTGTTTATGACAAAATTATGAACACAAAAGTAGAAATACATTATATAAAATATTCTATTTTGTATATCACTTTCTATATATCACATATATACATTATATAAAGCATACATTCCATATAATGTATTATGTGTTATAATTTTATATACTAAATATACATTATATAATATTCATTAATATATTATATTATCTACTGTATGGTATATAATTTTTATTATTATATATCATTATATTTTTCACTTATAAGTTATATTATGTCACATATTGTACATTATATATTACATGTTATATATTATATGCTATATATGTTCTTGTGTATACACATAGATTTGTGTGTGTGTGTGTAAAATAACCACTGACTGCAGTTATTGCTCTTATTTTCCCCAAATGAAGTATCCTTTATTGAGTGACAATGTATATTAATAGATTTTCAAATATTTTTCTTACACGAGTAGCTGCCCTGTGTTAGGAAAAATAGGTTGACTTTCTTAGAATTAAATGAAAAGAATATCAGAATAGAATTAAGAAAATTAAAATATATTCTGGTATATATATTAATAGAAAAGTGTTTTTATTATTTGAAAATACTTCTACTTTATATGGTTCTACTTTATATCTCTCATTTATTTTTTTGTCCCTAATTCCAAATTTTATACTTGATTTTAAACAGGAGTGGTGGAGTGGAATCTAGTCTGTCCATCAATCAGAAAAATTCTCCCTGGTTGATTTGAAGATTTTTCTGTATTTGTGTATCATCAGAAGTGATAACTCTGTGAGCATCCTGTCTATTTGAATCATTTGAATATTACCCAGTACTGTCTGTGATTACAGAACATCTAGATAAATTTAGTATTATGAACACAGACATTGTGTTCCTAAAACAGTATTTAGCGATAAAGCACTCATATTTCTTCCTTATTCTTAATTTATTGAGCCATTAAAATCCTACTTTTTAATATTATAATGTACAAACTTTATTTTATTATAACTTTCTAATACAATAAAAAAAACTTTCTCTCGCTGCTTCAGCATTGTACTTGCAGGCTTTCAGAATGGCTCTGACCCTAGAAAGGGTCAAATGTTAGCTTTCTGTACAAAAAGAAGACACCAATATATATCTAAAGATAGTGAATATAATTAAGAAAAATGAAAAGCCAGAATAGTTCTTCCAAACTACTGTAATTATCAGCTCACAAAGTTTCTCCCCTGCATCTCTGCAAACTCGCAGTACTTACATAGGAGGGAGCAGAGCGAGGTGGGCGAAGCACAGGCTGAGGGTCGAATGGACGGATGTTAGAGTCTCATTCTGGCCCTTGTGAGCTGTGTGACCTTCAGCAAATTATATTACCTCCCTAAGCCTCGGGGGGTATTTGTTTGTTTCTTTGTTCGTTTGTTTTTCTGCAAAATTGAGATAATAATGACTACCTGAAATCTTTTATAGAGATATAAAATGTGCAAAATATGTAGCATAGAGCTAGGCCTATAATCTGCAATGCATAAATTACTGTTTATACTCATTTTATTTTACAATAGCCTTCCAACTGGTCTCTTTGCCTCTAGTCCTCCTCAATAATCCATCTTTTTCTGAAACTCCTTACTCTATAGTGGATTCTTAATAAGTTTGTACCAACCAGCCACAATCTTTCTAACTCTATCTTTAAACATTTTTCCCCCACAATAAACTTTATATTGAAGTACATGGGCCTGCTCACTTTTCTTTCATTCGAGTAGGCAGTCATGAGTCATGCAATTCAGATATAAATATTTAGAAATTCCCCAAAAGGAATTTATGAAAATGAATTCAATGTACTAGCACTATGCTGGACACTGAGAGATGATAAACATACATCAGAAACAAATCTTATTTTCAGGGACAGGGAGCTTTCTGTCTATGGAGGATAGTTGTGTTTTTTGGTTGTTGTTTAAATCAAATTTTGTTTTTAACTTGGATTGTTTAGAGCCAAAAAGCAAATATAGTTTAATATTTTCCAGATGTTGGTAATATTGTAATTGTCTGGGTCTCATTTTTATTCATCTGAATAACATTAAAAGCAAGAATGTCTCAAGGATTGAACTTGATTGTCCTTTTAGTCTTTAAGCCAAAAAGCATACAGTGTTTAACATTTATTGCACAGCAACAACCCTTGTGAAGCAGTAGCAATAATGAGCTTTTAGTGCACAGTAATGTAAACGATATATGCATGAAGCTATTTGGATTTATGAAGACACTGTTAAATGAGATTAAGCTCTCTCTTTATTAAGCCATTTGCTCAATGTAGTCCAAAAAAAACAGAAAAAATAAAAATTCCAGAGTTAATATTCTCAACCCTGAGATACACATACAGTTGGAACACTATGAAGGGAGATATTGTTTGTAAGCATGTACTGTCTTTAAATATGTTTCCAAAAATTCCCACATGTCTGACAACATTTGTGTGCCATCCATGGCAGAGAGAAGGAAGGCAGAGCACAATGCAGAGGAAGCTTATATGTGTGTATTTTGCATGTTGACAATAAATAAATTGAAAGGCCAAACTCATTTATTAAAATATAGATAAATTACCCAAAGAGTTTGGGAATTGGATTCCTAATTCTTGCCAAAAATATTGTAAAATGTATCCAGATTGCTCCAAATTAGCAAGAATACTTGTTGGAGATACTGTATTGCCTTTCCATATGCTGAGGCTGCCCTCTTAGCAGCTCAACAGAATAAAGGAGGAGGCATAGAAATTGGGTTTAAAGGGTTCTGCTTTCTGCCCATTTCCTTGTCCTCCAGTGCTCTGAAATCAGTTGAAAGACTTATAGGCCTTCTCTGCTAATGGAATTCTTTCCTAATTCTTTTTCCTCTCCTGGACCATGTCAAGACATTTTACAGTACTTTGAACATTCCCAAGGGCAGCTGTAGCTTTTACCACCTGTGGTCTCCAAAGCTCCATTGACTAGACAGGTAGCCTCAAGTGTACAAGAGAATCGGGCCTCTGTCCCAGGGAATTTTGCAGTCTACAAGGATTGCCAAGTCAAACTTTTCTGACAAAGGGATTACAAGTCAGAAGAGTCATAAGACCTCATCTAGTCTAACCACCCAACAAAACTAGCATCTCTATTTACAAATCCCAGGAAGATGGTAAACCCACCAGTGATTGTACCTTTCCAGAGAGGACAAGTTCAGTTCCTCATTTCATTGTTGCACAGCTTCAGTTACTAGAAGATGCTAGCTTACACTGAGCAGAAATGAGCCTTCCTGTAACTTCTACCCTTTGTAACCTCTCACGTGTCAAAGGATAATTTCCTTCCTCTATATAATAAAAAAATAATATAGACTCGTGTATATTTTTATATATCCAAAAGCATGTTCATTAACATCTCAAATGTTTAATGTCATGGAGTAATTTGGAATCAAAATTATGTATATTATTTTTAAGGAAATATTTTTATATCGAATAGAAATTCAGCATCTTAAACAGTATTCTGAACATAATTTATATTTTGCTCAATGGCTGTAGGTTATCACCATTATTAAAAGAAATTATTGTGTTGTGTTCTCATACATTGATGCCTTCAGGGTTTGTAGGAGTTGGTAGAAAACTTTGTCCCTATGCTACATGTTCTCAGGACGTTTACCTTTGGGGCTTTGTATTTTTTTTCTGTAGATTTTTCCCTTTTGTTTCTTAGTATCAGATTGTGTATTCTCGATCCTGCCACTGTGCTTGCCTCTAGCTGAAACCCTGTGCTTCTAATCTTATCTGACTTCAGAAATTAGATAACCAAGCTCATTCTGAAGGTGTCTAAAAGTGCCTCTGAGTGAGAGTTTCTTGTAAATAAAATACATATACTTAAATGCATGCTGCGGTGGACAGACTCTGAGGTGGTTCCCATGATCCCTGCCCCATGGTGTCCAAGCCTTTGTGTATTCCTTTCCTCTTGAGCATGAGAAGAACTTGTAACTTGCTTGTAAACAATAGAATACGGCAAAGGTGATAGGATGCCACTCTCTGGATTAGATTACATTAATGGCACTGTAAAGGAATTTGGTACATGTAATTAAGGATTGTAAATCACTTGATTTGGGGCTATCAAAATGGCGATTATCATGGATGGGCCTTACTTAATCAGGTGAAATCCCTTATAAGAGGAACTGAGCCCTCCCTGAAGTTAGAGACTCTCTCTCCAATGCTGGCCTTGAAGAAGCAAGCTGTCATACTGTGAGAGGGCCTATGGTGAGGACCATGTGGCAAAGAACTGCAGGTGGCCTCCAGGACCTAAGGGCAGCTGACAGCCAGCAAAGATGCTAGGGCTATCAGTCTTACAGCTGTGAGAAAATGAATTTTTCCAACAACCTGAAGGATCTTGGAAGCAGATCTTTCCTCAATCAATGAAACCAAACTTGAACTTGTGATGAAACCAAAGTTCAGACGACACCTTAACTGCAGCCTTGTGAGGCCCTAGGCAGAGGACACCGCTAGACCATATCCAGACCCATGCCCCACTGAAACTGTGAGATAATAAACCTATGTTGGCTTAAGTTGCTAAGTTTGTGGTAATGCATTCAGCAATAGATAACTAATACATATGTGCTACATGCCATTCATTTTGTGTGTACAGAGAAACTTTTGGTTAATTTCTTATCCTTTCCTGCATTCAAGTTGGTTAAACTTGTCTTCACTGATTAAAGTATTAACAAAAATATTTAATATACACATGTATGTTGTACAAATGAATGGATGCTTTTTCCACCAATATATGTACCATGAAAACAAGGATGTTCTGAATGTGCTTTAATTACTTAAGGGATGTACATTGATGGAGTGAAAACAAAGAGACTCTTTTGAACACAGGTATACACAACTATAAACTACGTTATACAAAGGTACTCAATAAGAAGATATAGCAAATACAACGAGAGAGCTGAATTTAGAACCCATAAATTGTATCACAACTTTAATTGCCTACCCAGGCCAGGCATTTCACTGAAGTGAGTGAATCTGGCCATAGAGTAAAGAATAAGGAGTGGTGGAGACTGTGGTGAAAATATCCCAGCCCAAGAGACAGCTATTATTCTGCCGTTAGCAGATAATTGTCATGTGGGTATGTAAACAGTGTTGCCAGATATGCTATTTTTCAAAAAGAAGGTAAAAATTTAGATGCTTATGTAGTATCTCCATATTTTTAAGTTTACAAATGCAAATTAATAGCCAAATAATACAGGACTGTAGGCCATATCTGGCTTCCAATTTGTGATTTGAATGAAAATGAATGACTTGTAAGCAAGAATGGGGCATACATGTCTCTTTCCCTTAGATCAGTGGTAAGGAACATGTCAGTGGGCTAGAGAAAGTCTACATGGGCTTATCCAGATATCCTAATGAGGGATACAGTATCCTCTGCCTTTTGTTATTCCCATGTGTTCTATATCCATTGGAATGCTTGAGTAAAGAGAGTTTGTATCTATCTGACAAAACTTTGTCCATTCTCAATTTAATATTTTGGTAACAATAAGTAGAGGGAATTAGTAGGAGCAATGAGAAGAAATATAAGGTTAAGTATTCCTAATTCAGTTCCAGAAAGTGATGGTCCACACCTGACTCCTTTTCCAATAAATTTTTACACTAAATGGAACTACAGATTAGTGGATTTCAGACAGCAGTTTGCAAGGAGAGGATAACCTGTGTTTCTTGAAGTCATATTTGCCCAGGGCTTAAATGGTATCAGAATAACAGTAACTACTCATATTTCTATAACCCTTGCCACAAGCTGCTATTATAGACATCCAGCCTGCTACAAAATTCCACTGTCTCCCCCTACTCCAAGTTATATACGGGAGTTCCATACGGCTGCTTTATGTGAGATTATGCAAATGCTCTGTCAGCAAGCACAGAGTATCTTCCAAGTCCTTCTCTTGCTTCAAGGGCATCTTACCTTAGGCCCAAGAAGCCTATTATGTTATTTGAACACATATAAGCCAGTTACCACTGTCATTTCCTAATGCTGGTGCTAATACCAATCAATGTGATCTAGAATTGGCATTGTGTCAATGACACAATGAGATGTGTGTAGCTTGGAACCCCACCTGACACAGTGCTCCCCAAGGAGTGCTACCTTGTGCGAACCATAATTAGTGCTTCACATTCCTCTTGCCCGAGAAAGCAACTTCTGATCCATGAAGGTTGGCTAAAGCCTCACCCACAGTAGCATCAGCATCACCTGGGAGTTTGTTAGCAATGCAGAATCTCAGGCCGTATTCTGGACCTGCATGCTCAGAACCCGAATTGTAACAGGTGATTTGTATGCATCTTAAAGTCTGGGCTAAAAGACCAATACCTGAAACAGATGTATTAGCATCCTCTAAATCTGTCCATAAATACGCAAGCTCCTCCTGTAACCCATATTCCCTCTACCCCTTTAGATCATCCTTATATCTTCCAGAATTTTACAAACAACCCTTTTGAAACAAAACCTGCATTTCATTTTTCACTATGCAATGTTATACTAGAAGCTTTTGAATTTTTCACTAGAAACTGCCCTTTGTATCTAATATAAAATTAGACATATTACCTCCCATTATAATTGCAAAACCACTTTTTATCTCTCTTTAAATCCTCATTAAGAAGATTTAAAATGTGTATACCTTTTAATCCAGCAATTACACTTCAGGGAATTTATCCTGAAGATATACTCACACAAATGCAAATGGATATATGTTCTACGATGTTCACTGTAGCACATTGATAATAGTACTGACATCTAAATACATAAATGCTCATCAATCAGGAACAGGTTTAAATAATTAGGACATATCCATATAATCTGCACCTTTACAAAGTATAAAGAAAATCTGCATGTGGCTGATAAGGAAAGATGTCTAATAAATATTTAAGGGTACAAATTATAAAATTATATTTTGTATGCTATAATTTGAATAAATTATATATTTAAATGCATATATCTACATATGTATGTGTTTGTGTGTGTGTGCATCTGTGTGTGTGTGTGTGTGTGTGTGTGTGTATAAGCTGTATAGTTGTTGTATGTTGGCTTATCTGACCCCATTTTCAACTCACTTCTCTCCTATGTGCCTCTCCTCTGGAGGCTGTAAAAGATAAACACTATTTTCCAGACTTCTTTGCAGCTAAGGTTGAGCATGTGAAAGTTTTATGGCTAATGATCTATAATCAGAAGTCTGCCATTGCTGCCTCTTCCTCTTCTTTTACCCTGCCTAGAATGCCACTGTGAAGCCTGGAGGTGCAGCAGCCATTTGGTGACCATGAGACAGCAAGCATGAGGACTAGAACCAACGCAATAGAGAAAAAAAATAATGTCCTCAAGTCTCTCCTGGCATCTTAGGGCAACAACACCAGGACTGGGATACTTACCTCTGTTTTTTGCTATGAAACGTAATTAAATCCCTGGATATATAAGCCACCATATAGGGCTTTTTTGGTTGTTGTTGTTGTTGTTGTTGTTGTTGTTATTATTATTATTATACATCCCTAACTGATACAAATGTTAACTCTGGAGAGTGGGATGAGAGGCAGAGGCACTGTTTTTACTTTTTAAAATTTTTACTCTTTTGTGATAAATTCTGTAGTCAAAGAAATGACACACACACACAAACATAAAACAAACTGATTTTAAAATGCAATTAAAGTCAATGAGTTTTATGCATAGTTGTTTCAAGACTTGGCTTAAAAGAGAACTATTGTTTCACAAAATTGTTTGTGGTATTTATACTAGGTGGATAATAACAAACAATTTAATATGTCATCCCATAACAGAGTGGTTGCTAAAAGGACAAATATAATTACATTAATGATTATACAACCTAGTTGACAAATGGTTACTCTTCTCAGGAAAGGGAGGTAACTTTTCTTCTCTTGTTTTAAAGAAGATTAGTTAACCATCCCAGTTTATAGAAAAATGATAGTGATAGGGTTTCATAGGGTTGAATGATAATGCCCTTGCCCTTTTTGTTCTTCTTGCTTTTTAATGTTTAGAGAAAGATGAAAACAGAACTCAGATGAAGAAATGAGCTAAATATTTAGGGGATTGTTCTACATGAAGCTGTTTTTGAAAGCAGTGGTCACAGGATGTGTTCCTGTGTAGAAAAGGACTAACTCAGTAGATCTGGATTGCTCAAACTCTGCACATTCCCAAGAAAGGCCTGTTTTTAGGACTGGCCCCTGGCCAGCTCCTGGGAGCTGAGCTCTGAGCTCTTGGAATGTTCTACGTGTACGATTTTGACCCTATAGTTTGTACTAACAATGTAATTTATGGTAAACACCTGTTTTTGCTCTGGGAATGTGGATTCTGAGTAGCTGAGGTCAGTTGTGCAGGCAGTGCATGCCTACGTGACTGACCCCCAATAAAAACCCCAGACATCAAGGCTTAGGTGAGCTTTCCTGATTGGCAACACTTTGCATGTGTTGTCACACACTGTTTTTGGAGAATTAAGTGCATCCCATGCAACTCCACCAGGAGTGTTGGGAGCAGGGACTTGGAAGTTTGTACTTGCTTTCTGCTGGACTTCACCTCATCAGCCTTTTCCTTTGATTATCATCTGTATTACTTTCACTGTAATAAACCATAACTGTGACTATAGCAGCTTCTGAGTCCTGTGAATCCTTCAAGCAAATCATCAAGCATGAGGGTGGTCTTGGAAACCCCCGACACAGTTCCCTAAAGTTAAATAGTCTGAGCTGTAAGTAACTATAAAGTTGCTTGATGCTAAGTAATTGTGAGGTTATAAATATTCCCTCAAAATATCCTTTCACTCCAGAAAATGGATTGGGGTATAAAGGCATTTTTAATAAAATATATAAATAAATATGAGGTAGAAACAGGAGTCAGCAATTAATGATTATTGAGATTGATATCAATTTTCTAATATTTTGGTTTAACTTTTAATAAAACCTTTAATTTGGCATTAAAGAAAATAATTGTGTGGGAAAATACATTATTCCTTTAGTCAGTCATGTCAATGGGGATAATAGAGAGTCTGTTCCCAAGGTAGTTAAGGCAATGAATTTTTCCAAAGAAGACATACATACAGATGACCAACAGGTACATGAAAAAATGCTCAGCATCATTAATCAGAGAAATGCAAATCAAAACCACAATAAGATACCACCTCATACCTGTTAGAATGGCTATTATCAAAAAGACAAGAAATAAGTGCTGCTGAGGATGTGGAGAAAATGGAACACTTGTGCACTGCTGGTAGGCACATAAATTGGTACAGCCACTATGGAAAACAATATGGAGGTTCCTCAAAAAATTAAGAATAGAACTACCATATGATCTAGCAATTCCACTTCTGGGTGTTTATCTGAAGAAAATGAAAAAACTAACTTGAAAAGATATATGAACCCCCATGCTCATTGTAGCATTATTTACAATAGCCAAGATATGGAAACAACCTAAGTGTCCATCAATGGATTAATGGATAAAGAAAATGTGGTATATATACACAATGGAATATTATTCAGCTGTAAAAAAATGAAACCTTGCCATTTGCAACAACATGGATGGACATTGAGGGCATTATGCTAAGTGAAATAAGTCAGATAGAGAAAGACAAATACCATATGACCTCACTTATATGTGGGAATCTGAAAAAAACTCATAGATACAGAGATCAGAAGATTGGTGGTTGCCAGAGGCAGGGGTTGGGGGGTGGGTGAATGGGTAAAGGGGGTCAAAGGGTACAAATTTCCAGTTACAAAACAAAATAAGGCATGGAGATGTAATGTACAGCATGGTGACTATAGTTAATGATACTGTATTGCAAGGATGGTGTCAAGATGGCAGTGTAGGTGGACTCTGAACTCACCTCCTTCCATGGACACAAGAAATTTACAACTATTCTTGGAATAATTACCCTTGAGAGAGAAGTGAAAACTGGATGAAAAGAACACCCACAACAAGGGACAGTGCTGACTGAGGTGGAAGAGGCAGAAATTCCGTTCTGGAGAGAAAAAAGCCACCTTCGAGCCATGGTTCTTCATGGCTGGCTGGGAGCAATCCTAAGGTATGAAGCCTTCCCTGGTGGAGTGGGGAATCTGAGCGGGGGAACTTTACCACAATAAGCATCTTTTGGACTCAGCACAACCAAGACGAGTGTCATAATATCTAGCCTTGCTGGCTGTTAACTACAACGGGGAACACCCCCAGAAAAGCTGTCAGACATAAGGGGGAAAAAAAGCCTGCTCTTAAAGAGCCCATGTACAAATCCACCTGTTTTGGAAAGCAACCTAAAATCACCAGAAGGAAAGGTGTACAGTCCTTTGCTGACAAGAGACTCACCTGATAGGCTCTGGGTGCATCTCAGTGAGAGGTGAGACCTCCCCAGGGATTGTGACATTGGCGGCAGGTGACACAGATGCTGGCGGACGCCATTGGAGTTGTTCCCCTGGCATGTTAGTGAAGGGATCTGCCCCGCCCACTAGAGCCAGGGCAGGCTGCCCACCCTAGGGACTGGCCCCACCGAACAGCAAGCCCTCGGGAAACTTGTGGGCCCACATAGGCGGGGTGCCTGGAACTTTTGCAGCTGGGTGAGTGGGTCTGCCTCTGTGGGGCAGGGCATGTGCGAGGAGCAGGCTTGCATTGGTGTAGTGTGTGGGGCCTCTGCGGTCGGGGGACTGGATCCACTTCAGTGGGTTGGGGCACGTGCATGGGGCAGGACTGTGTTAATGGGGTGTGTGGCCCCGCAGGCAGTAGGGCTTGTCAGCTGCAGCAGACTAGTGCTTCTCAAACAGCCACATAGGGGATCGGCCCCACCCTCCAAATCCTGAAACAACTGGGTGCTCCCATACTTGGTGCAGGCCCCACTCAGCTGCAATCCTGAGAGAGCTGACAATGCCCTTGCAGGCCAGATCCCTACAGCAATTGTAAGCTCCTGAGCCTACCAACCAGACACACTGGGGAACTACTCGACAGAAAGACTGCAACAAGAATGTGCTATTAGACCTTGCAGCCAACTATGCTGGTGCTCCCCATGCCTGATAAAGTGACTGAAGTGTTCATAGCAGCCACATGCAGCAGAACATTACAACCAGCTGGCCAGAGGCCAGCTTAGCCTCCCCAGGAACCTGCAGCAAGAGCAACCCTGCCACAACAGAAGGACACACACAGCCCACACAGGGGACGCTCCTGGAATATTTGGAAATGGTGACGAGAGGGAAGCACACTGCTGGGCCTCATAAGGTATCTCTTTTTTTTGTGTGTGTGAGGAAGATCAGCCCTGAGCTAACATTCATGCAAATCCACCTCTTTTTGCTGAGGAAGACTGGCTCTGAACTAACATATATTGCCAATCCTCCTCCTTTTTTTTTTCCCCAAAGCCCCAGTAGATAGATGTATATTGTAGTTGCACATCCTTATAGTTGCTGTATGTGGGACGTGGCCTCAGCATGGCTGGAGAAGTGGTGTGTCGGTGCATGCCCGGGATCTGAACCCGGGCCGCCAGTAGCAGAGCGTGCGCACTTAACCACTAAGCCACAGGGCTGGCCCAAGTCATCTCTTATATGAGGCCACCTCTGTAAGATTGGGAGACCTAGCGGACCTACCTAATACCTAGATATAAGCACAGAGATAGAGGCAAAATGAAGAGACAGGAATACATTCCAAGTAAGGGAATAGGAGAAAACCCCAGAAAAAGAACTAAATGAAACAGAGATAAACAATCTACCAGACAAAGAGTACAAACTAATAGTCGTAAGGATGGTCACTGATCTTGGGAGAAGAATGGATGAACTCAGTGAGAACATCAACAAAGAATTGGAAAATATAAAAAAGAACCAATCAGAAATTAAGAATACAATACTGGAAATGAAAAACTCACTAAGGAACTCAACAGCAGAGTAGATGGTACAGAAGAACAGATCAGAAAGCTGGCGGAAAGACTAGAGGAAATCACCTAAGCTAAAAGAAAAAAGAATTAAAAAGAACAAGGACAGTCTAAGGGATCCCTTGGACAACATCAAGTACACTAACATCTGTATTATAGGTGTCCTGGAAGGAGAAGAGAGAGACAAAGGGGCAGAGAATCTATTTGAAGAAATAAGAGCTAAAAACTTTCCTAACCTAAGGAAGGAAAAAGACATCCAGGTACAGGAAGCACAGAGAGCACCAAACAAGATAAACCCAAAGAGGCCCACACCAAGACATATTATAATTAAAATGTCAACAGTTAAGATAAAGAGAGAATCCTAAAAGCTGCAAGAAAAAGGCAACAAGTTACATACAAAGGAAACCCCATCAGGCTATCAGCTGATTCACAGCAGAAACCTTACAGGCTAGAAGGGAGGGGTGTGATATATTTAAAGTGCTGAAAGGAAAAAACCTACAGCCAAGAATACTCTACCTGGCAACGTTATCATTCAGAATGGAAGGAGAGATAAAGATTTTCCCAGACAAGTGAAAACTAAAGAAGTTTATCACCAAGAAACCAGCCTTACAAGAAATGCTAAAGGGACATATTTAAGTGGAAAAGAGAAGACCAAAAATAGGAATAGGCAAATTATCAAAAAAAAAAAAAAAAGCAATAAAACCACTCGTAAAGGCAAATATACAGTAAAGGTATCAGATCAACCACCTATGAAGCTAATATGAAGGTCAAAAGACAAAAGTACTAAAATTATCTATTTCCATGATAAGAGGGTAATGGATACACATGCACAAAAAAAGAGGTTAAATATGATATCAAAAACATAAAATCTGGGAGGATGGGAGTAAAAGTGTAGAGCTTTTAGTGAGAGATCCAACTAAAGAGACCATCAACTTAACATAGATTGCTATTTACATAGGTTATTATATATGAACCTCGTGGTAATCACAAATGAGAAACCTATAATAAATACACAAAAAATTAAGAGAAAGGAACCCAAACATAATACTAAAAAAGCTATCAAACCACAAGGGAAGAGAGCAAGAGAAGAAGAAAGGAATAGAGAGAACTACTAAAACACCCTGAAAGAAGTAACAAATTGGCAATAAGTACATTGTTATCAATAGCTACTTTAAATGTCAATAGACTAAATGCTCCAATCAAAAGGCATAAGGTGGCTGATTGGAGAAAAACACAAGACTCATATATATGCTTCATACAAGAGACACACTTCAGACCTAAAGACACTCACAAACTGAAAGTGAAGGGATGGAAAAAGATACTCCATGCAAATGACAATGAAAATAAAGCTGAGGTAGCAATACTTATATCAGACAAAATAGACTTTAAAAACTGTAACAAGAGACAACGAAGGGTACTACATAATGATCAAGGGAACAATCCAACAAGAGGATATAACACTTGTGAATATCTATGCACCCAACATACGAGCACCTAAATACACAAAACAATTATTAACAGACATAAAAGGAGAAACAGACAGCAACACAATAATAGTAGGGGACTTTAACACTCCACTTACACCAATGGATAGATCACCAAAACAGAAGATCAATAAAGAAATGTTGACCTTAAATGACACATTAGACCAGGTGGACTTAGTAGATAGATATAGAATATTCCATCCAAAAACCACAGAATATACATTCTTTTCAAATGCACATAGAACATTCTCCAGGACAGATCATATATTAGGCAAAAAAATAAGTCTCAATAAATTTAAGAAGATTGAAATAATACCAAGTATCTTTTCTGACCACAACGGTATGAAACTAGAAATCAACTACAGGAAGAAGATCAGAAAAGCCAGAAATATGTGGAGATTAAACAAAATGCTACTGAACAATGATTGGGTCAATGAAGAAATCAAAGGAGAAATCAAAAAAACACCTGGAGACAAATGAAAATACAACATGCCAAAATTTATAGGATACAGCAAAAGCAGTTCTAAGAGGGAAGTTTATAGCAATACACGCCAACCTCAACAAACAAGAAAAATCTCAAATAAACAACCTAACTGCACCAGAAGGAATGGAAAAAGAAGAACAAACAAAGGTCCAAATTATTAGAAGGAAGGAAACAATAAAACTCAGAGCAGAAATAAATGAAATAGAGACTAAAAAAACAATAGAACAAAAACAATGAAACTAAGAGCTGGTTCTCTGAAAAGATAAACAAAATTGACAAACCTTTAGCTAGACTCACCAAGAAAAAAAGAGAGAAGGCTCAAATAGGTAAAATCAGAAGTGAAAGAGGAGGAATTACAATGGATACCTCAGAAATAGGAAAGATTATAAGAGAATACTATGAAAAGCTATATGCCAACAAATTGGATAATCTAGAAGAAATGGATAAATTCTTAGAATCATACAACCTTCCAAGACTGAATCAAGAAGAAATAGAGAATATGAATAGACCAATCACCAGGAAGGAGATCAAAACAGTAATCAAAAACCTCCCAAAAAATAAAAGTCCAGGACCAGATGTATTCCCTGGTGAATTCTACCAAACATTCAAAGAAGACTTAATATCTATCCTTCTCAAACTCTTCCAAAATATCTAAGAGGAGGGGAAGCTTCCTAACTCATTCTACGAAGCCAACATTACCCTGATACCAAAACCAGACAAGGACAACACAAAAAAAGAAAATTACAGGCCAATATCACTGATGAACATTGATGCAAAAATCCTCAACAAAATACTAGCAAATTGCATATAACAATACATTAAAAAGATCATACACCATGATAAAGTGGGATTTATTCCAGGGATGCAGGGATGGTTCAACATCTGCAAATCAATCAATATGATATACTACATTAACAAAAGGAAAAATAAAAATCAAATAATCATCTCAATAGATGCAGAGAAAGTATTTGACAAGATACAGCATCCATTTATGATAAAAAATCTGAAAAAATGGGTGTAGAAGGGAAGTACCTCAACATAATAAGGGCCATATATGACAGACCCACAGCTAATATCATTCTCAATGGAGAAAAACTGAAAGCTATCCCTCTAAGAACAGGAACCATAGAAGGATGACCACTTTCACCACTCTTATTTAACATAATACTGGAAGTCCTAGTCAGAGCAATCAGACAAGAAAAAGAAATAAAAGTGATCCAAATTGGAAAGGAAGAATTGAAACCGTCACGATTTGCAGATGACATGATTTTACATATAGAATACCCTAAAGAATCCAGCAAAAAACTTTCAGAAATAATAAATGAATATGGTAAAGTTACAGGATATAAAATCAACATAGGAAAATTGGTTGTGTTTCTATACACTAACAATGAAGTAGCAGAAAGAGAAATTAAGAATATAATCCTATTTACAATTGCAACAAAAAGAATAAAATACCTAGGAATAAATTTACCCAAAATGGTGAAAGACCTGTACACTGAAAACTATAAAACATTGTTGTAAGAAAAAGAAGATGACACAAAGAAATGGAAAGATATTCCGTGCCCTTGGATTGGAAGAATTAACATAGTTAAAATGTCCATACTTCCTGAAGCAATCTACAGTTTCACTGCAATCCCTGTCAAAGTTACAACACTTTTCACAGAAATAGAACAAAGAATCCTAAAATTTATATGGAAGGACAAAAGACCCCAAATTAGCCAAAGGAATCCTGAGAAAAAAGAAAACTGGAGGTATCACACTTCCTGATTTCAAAATATAATACAAAGCTATAGTAATCAAAACTGCATTGTCCTGGCAGAAAAACATACACACAGATCTATGGAACAGAATGGAGAGCCCAGAAATAAACCCACACATCTATGGACAGCTAATTTTCAGCAAGGGAACCAAGAACATACAGTGGAGAAAGGAAAGTCTCTTCAACAAATGGTGTTGGGAAAACTGGACAGCCACATGCAAAAGAATGAAAGTAGACCATTATCTTACACCATACACAAAAATTAACTCAAAATGGATTAAAGACTTGAATGTAAGACCTGAAACCATGAAACTTCTAGAAGAAAACGTAGGCAGTATGTTCTTCAACATTTGTCTTAGCAGCATATTTTCAAGTACCATGTCTGACCAGGCAAAGGACACAATAGGAAAAATAAACAAATGGGACTACAGTAAACTAAAAAGCTTCTGCACAGCAACGGAAACCATCGACAAAACGAAAAGACCACCTAACAATTGGGAGAAGATATTTGCAAGCCATATATCTGACAAAGGATTAATATCAAAAATATATAAAGAACTCATACATCCCAACGACATAAAAACTAACAACCCAATTAAAAAATTGACAAAAGTTCTGAACAGACATTTCTCCAAAGAAGATCTACAGATGGCCAACAGACACATGAAAAGATGTTCTACATCACTAATTATCATGGAAATGCAAAGCAAAACTACAATGAGATATCACCTCACGCCCTTGAGAATGGCTATAATTAACAAGACAGGAAACAACAAGTGTTGGAGAGGATGTGGAGAAAAGGGAACTCGCATATACTGCTGATGGGAGTGCAAACTGGTGCAGCCACTATGGAAAACAGTATAGAGATTCCTCAAAAAATTAAGAATAGAACTACCATATGATCCAGTTATTCCACTTCTGGGTATTTATCCAAAGAATGTGAAAACACAAATGCATAATGATATATGCCCCCCTTGTTCGTTGCAGCATCATTCACAATAGCCAAGACTTGGAAGCATCAAGGGACGAATGGATAAAGAAGATGTGGTATATATACACAATGGAATACTACTCAGCCATAAAAATGGATGAAATCTGGCCATTTGTGACAACATGGATGGACCTTCAGGGTATTATGCTAGCAAAATAAGTAAGAGGGAAATAATCAAATACTGTATGATCTCACTCATAAATAGAAGATAAAAACAACAAACAAACACATAGAGACAGAGATTGGATTGGTGGTTACCAGAGGGGAAGGCGGGAGGTAGGAGGGTGAAATGGGTGATTAGGCTCATGTGTATGGTGATGGATTGTAATTCGTTTTTAGGTGGTGAACATGATGTAATCTACACAGAAATCAAAATATAATGATATACATCCAAAATTTATATAATGTTATAAACCAATGTTATCACAATAAATTAAATACTGTATTGCATATTTGAAATTTGCTAAGAGAATAGATCTTAAAAGTTCTGATCAGAAGAAAAAAAATTTGTAACTATGTATGGTGATGGATGCTAACTAGATTTATTGTGATCATTTCACAATGTATACAAATATCAAATCATTGTGTTGTACGCCTAAAATTAATATAAATGTATATGTCAATTATACCTCAATAAAAAAAAGTCAGTGAGACAAAAGTGAGAAACAATTTCAAGAGGTAAAACTTTGTTCCTAAATGAAAAATAACTTCATAAATAGTCTGAAAATATTCTGTGTGTATAAAAACACTTAGATCTCTTTTAAATTTTGTAATATTTTTCCCCTGCTGACAATCTCTTTGCTTTCTATTCATGGATTGACACATTTGTTTTAAATATATATATATATATTTAGCAAGAGAAAATCTGCATAAACATAATCTTAAAATATGAGATAGTTTTAATATTAAGAAAATCTTCCCCTTAATTTTAGTAAAATTATTTACTTGTTATTTTGTTTGTGGTTTATTTATATTTCTATCTGGCTTTGTTCCAGAAAGTTTAGCAGTTGGCTAAAACATTTGCAAAGGGAAAAACTCTATTTTTACTTTGAAAGTGGGGAAACTGAGACATGTGATCCTTTAATGAGAAATATTAAAATTCTTGGAAAGAACATTACATTGTTGGTTGTAAACTATAGAAATAAATAATTTTCCAGCATGTTCTCAAAGGCTGGTATAAAACTTGCAAAAGCCTAGAAAGAATTATCTTGGGAATCAAAATGTAAAGGAGTCAAGGCATATGTGGACATTTATCAGTTCATTTAGTCAGCGGATATTTCTTCATTTCCCATTGTGTGTTCAACGTTGCTCTAGCATTAAAGATACAAATAAAAAGATTTTCCTTCATGGGGTTTACATTCTATAGGGGGAAACAGTCAATGAGTATCTCCACAAGTAAAACATTCTATATATCAGATGGTGCAAAGTGATATCTAGAAAAATAAAGCAAGGAAGAGGTTCAGGGACATGGTGATGTTTTTTTCAAATTTAAATAAGGTTAAGATAGACTTACTTGGGGCCGGCCCCGTGGCTTAGCGGTTAAGTGCGCACGCTCCACTGCTGGCGGCCCGGGTTCGGATCCCGGGTGCACACCGACTCACTGCTTCTCCGGCCATGCTGAGGCCGCGTCCCACATACAGCAACTAGAAGGATGTGCAGCTATGACATACAACTATCTACTGGGGCTTTGGGGGAAAAATAAATAAATAAATAAAATTATAAAAAAAATGATAGACTTACTTGGTTATGCTGATGTATATGTGCATACTTGCTTGGGAAGGTTATCAGCAACTATATTTATAGTCTCAGTTTAAAACGAACTTGAAATTACAATATATTGTAAGCTTGTATTGTGGGTCAGATCAAGTTTGGTATAGTATGGAGATTCCTCAAAAAATCAAGGATAGAACTACCATATGACCCAGCTATTCCACTGCTGGGTATTTATCCAAAGAACTTGAAAACACAAGTGCATAAAGATACATGCACCCCTGTGGTCATTGCAGCATTATTCACAATAGCCAAGACTTGGAAGCAACCTAAGTGCCCATCAAGGGACTAATGGATAAAGAAGATGTGGTATATATACACAATGGAATACTATTCAGCCATAAGAAACGATGAAATCCAGCCATTTGTGACAACATGGATGGACATTGAGGGTATTATGCAAAGTGAAATAAGTCAGAGGGAGAAGGTCAAATACCATATGATTTCTTTCATTAAGTAGTAGATAATAACAACAACAAACAAACACATAGAGACAGAGATTGGATTGGTGGTTACCAGAGGAGAAGGGGGGAGGGAGGAGGGTGAAAGGGATAATTCGGCACATGTGTGTGGTGATGGGTTGTAATTAGTATTTGGGTGGTGAACATGATGTAATCTATGCAGAAATAGAAGTATAATGTTGTACACCTGAAATTTTTACAATGTTATAAACCAATGTTACTGCAATAAACAAAAAAATTAATAAATAAATAAATTTAAAAAAATATGATTCACCAGTAGAATCTGTAATATGAGAATAAAGTTAAAGAAACAGATTTGTTGGAAGGGAGGTAGAGAAATATTGCTTGTTAGAAAGATAAGTCCACTGCTTTTGTGATGATGTGTGCTGAAATAACACAAAAGCATCTTTTTTTAAATCAGAGCAATGTCAACACACATATCCTCAAATAACGACTACACTGCAACTGAATCATTTGAAAAAGAAGTAATTTGATTCAAATCAAATTCTAATAAATGAACCTACCTACATTGTTATTCAACTGAAAAAGAGGAAGTGGTGTCTGTGATCGACTGCCTTCTAAAATGGCTCCTAACGCCCCCTGTCCCATGTCCTAGTCTTTATGCCCTTGTGTAATCCCTTCTCCTTGAGTGTGGGCTGAACCTAGTGATTTACTTCTAACAAACAGAATACAGCAAAAGCAATGGCATGTCACTTCCAAGATTAGATTACAAGACTGTGACTTCTGTCTTGCCAGCACTCTCCTACTCTCACTTGTTCACTTTGATAAAGCAAGCTGCCATGTTATGAGGTATCCTACCGAAAGGCCCATGTGGCAAGGAACTGAGGGCAGCCTCTGTCTAAAATCCAGCAAGAAACTGAGACCCTCAGCTCAACAGCCTACAAGACAATGAATCCTGCCAACAACACTAAGTCAGCTTGGAAGTAGATAATTAATGTCCCAGCTGTACCTGAGATGATTAAGGCCCCAGCTGACACCTTGATCGCAGCCCTTTGAGAGTCTGAGCTAGAGGACCCAGCTAAACCATGCCCAGATTCCTGACCCACAGAAATAGGAGATAATGTCATTTTTTGACTATGTTTTGGGAGTTGTTAGGCAGCAACAGATAACTAAGATATTATTGTTCTCTTAGATTTCTAAAGCAATATCTATTTTCTTACATCTGGAAATTTAATATGGCATTTGTGCTACCTATTACAATGATGATTCAAAAGATCATTGGTAGTTCTATCCTTGATTTTTTGAGGAATCTCCATACAGTTTTCCATAGTGGCTGCACCAGTTTGCACTCCCACCAGCAGTGTATGAGAGTTCCCTTCTCTCCACATCCTCTCCAACACATGTTGTTTCCTGTCTTGTTAATTATAGCCGTTCTGACGGGCGTCAGGTGATATCTCATTGTAGTTTTGATTTGCATTTCCCTGATAGTTAGTGATTTTGAACATCTTTTCATGTGTCTATTGGCCATCTGTATATCTTCTTTGGAGAAATGTCTATTCAGGTCTTTTGCCCATTTTTTAATTGGCTTGGTAGTTTTCTTGTTGTTGAGATGCATGAGTTCTGAAGGGGATGGTTCGGTACATGTGTGTGGTGATGGGTTGTAGTTGGTGTTTTGGTGGTGAACATGATGTAATCTGTGCAGAAGTGGAGGTGTAGTGATGTACACCTGAAATTTTTACAATGTTGTAAACCAATGTTACTGCAATAAACAAAAAATTAAAAAAAAAAAAAAAGATCATTGGTTCGAAAGCACTTAAGCCTAGTCAAGATTTTGGTATGTGAAACAGTTGGTAAATTAGAGCCTGTGGCTCCCACTAAATGATCTAATCAAGATCGGTATATTAACAATTACGAAGTTTAGAATACTGTCAGAAGATTTTTGTCATCAATTTTCATTAAATCTATACTACAAATTCAGAAAAGAATGGGAGACTAGCATAGGAATAGAGATGAATTGGTAGAAGCTTTTCACTTTGTAAAGTCAAAAATAATAGCACCCAATAATTTTTATTTTTTAAGATAGTCTATAAAATCTACATGAAAATTCAGTAATTTTGAAGTGGACATACACTGAAAACATATTGTGGTGATGGTAAATAGAGGAAACAGGAATGATAGAGTAGTGTATATATGCTGCAGACCATGAAGATAGAGGAATTGGAAAGATTTTTCCTGACACAGACCACAAAACTGATGACAAGCTATAGTAGTGTTGATTACTTTAATGTGCATAGAGTGCCCACTATTTTATATTTTTGAAAGGAAAGATTGCTCCTTTCCTTGCATTCTTATTTCCAATATTCTTACCTGCCTTGCTACCTATGCCTGTTACCAGGGAAACAAATTGGGCCTTTGCACAAAATATATAAAATCTCTCATACAAGATAAGCATGGGATTTCCAGTCATCCTGTGATCCATCCATCCTCTGTATGCATTCATGTGCTCTCCTTCCAGCCATGATATTTTCCAAACAATAGATGACCCTACTGCTACTTTAATCCAAGTACCAGCTCCTTGTTATCCTTTCTCTCTCGTACCTAAGGTTGGACCAATCATTAGTAACGGACTTCAGTTTCCCCAACTCACCATTGCGGCATTCTTCACAATAGCCACGCCAAGATATAGCAACAACCTGTGTCCATAAGCTGATGAATGGATAAAGAAATTGTGGTATGTATACACAATGGAGTATTATTTAGCCTTAAAAAGAAGAAGATCCTACCATTTGCAACAATATAAACGGACCTGGAGACTTTAGTGCTAAGTGAAACAAGCCAGACACAGAAAGAAAAAAAACTGCATGATCTAACTTATACGTGGAATCTAAAAAAGTTGAATACATAGAAATAGAGAGTAGAATGGTGGTTACCAGGGGTGGGAGATGGGGGGAATAAGAAGATGTTGGTCAAAGAGTACAAAGTTGTAGTTATGTAAGATAAATAAGTCTAGAGAGATAATGTACAGCATGATGACTATAGTTAATATTGTACTGAACGCTGGAACTTTGCTGAGAGTCGATTTCAGGTGCTCTCATCACAAAAAAAAATGGTAACTATGTGATGAGATGATATGTTAATTAGCTTGACTATAGTAACCATTTCACGAAGTATATCAAATCATCATGTACACTTTAAAATATACAGTTTTTATTAAAAAATAAAAATAAATCTTAAAAAGCTTATTGTCATTTCTGACAAAACAACCTATATTAAACATGCTTTTATTTTATTTTCAGGAGTTGTCATCAATTTTCTAGAAGAAGTGTACCTGCTAAGCTCCTGTGTGGATGCATGAAAATTTATAACATCAACTGTATTAATTTTCTATGGCTGCCGTAATAAATTACCACAAACTTGGTGGCTTAAAACAACAGATATTTACTCTTTCACAGTTCTGGAGGCTAGAAGTCTAAAATCACTATCACTAGGAAGAAATCAAGGTTTTGACGGGATCACACTCTCTCTGGAGGTTGTATGGGAAAATCCATTCTTTGACCCTTCCTGCTTCTCATGGCTGCTGGAATTCCTTAGGCATTTCTGGACTTGCAGCTACATCACTCCAATCTCTGCCTCCATAGTCACAATGCTGCCTTCTCTTCTGTCTGTCAAATCTCCCTCTGCTTTTCCTTATAAGAATACCTGTGATTGCATGTAAGTCCCACCTGGATAAACCATGCTACTCTGGCTATCTCCAACATCCTTAACTTAATCACATATGCAAAGACTCCTTTTCCATATTTACAGGTTCCAGAGATTCAGACTTGATATCTCTAGGAGCCATTATTCAGCCTACCACATCAACTAACTTTAAACAGTAAAATAGTACTCAACAGTCTGATCCATCGCACACTTACATCACTGATTAATAGAATGTATTTGGAGGCTACAAGCTTTAAAATAGATCTGGCTTTCATCAATTCAGGAGAAAAAATGAATTCCATAAATGGAAACACTTCATGGGAAACACCTGATATTGAAGGTTAACTCATTATCAACTTAAATACCACAGTTATTTCAACTGTTGAATCAGTGCCCAAGAGACAGATTAACTGGAATGAAACCAAGCCCATAAGCTTCTGAATCACTAAATTAAGATCATCAACTTTTATCAGAATGCAGAAGCAAACAGGTAACTTCTTCACTCTTAGAAAACCCAAACTGACAAAACAGTGATTAGATGTAATTATCTGTATATAAAAAGGTGGCTGTTTACATTTACCTTTTAGTGAGTCATATAATTATTCACCACACAATTTCTTTAAATGATAAGTTGCATTAATTTTGTTCTTGGTCATTGTAGTAATATATTATTGACATTTTTATGACAAATTATCACTGGTAAACTTGATGTCTCCTCTCACGTCGAAAAATGTTTTAAATTTTTCTTAGGTTTAAATTATATTTTTTCCTGGGTATCAAGTTTTAATTTTAAGATATTTTTCTGCAGAATTATTAAAACAGTTTTCCATTGTCTTCTAAATTTTTAAGGGGCCGGCCCTGTGGCTTAGCAGTTAGGTGCGCACGCTCTGCTGCTGGTGGCCTGGGTTCAGATCCCGGGAGCGCACCGACGCACCGCTTCTCCGGCCATGCTGGGGCCGTGTCCCACATACAGAAACTAGAAGGATGTGCAGCTATGACATACAACTATTTACTGGGGCTTTGGGGGAAAAAAAAATAAAAAAAAGTAAAAATAAAAATAAATAAATAAATTTTAAGTGTTTGCATCCAAATGTATAAATTAAACTAGTCTATTATGATTTTTATTGGTACTATGTTATTAGATTTTTGTATAAAAATTACCCTTGCTTTGCCAAACTGGGGGATTTCCAACTATTCTATGGTCTGCAATTTTAAAATGACATCCAAATAATCTATTTTTTCAAGGTGAGTTGTTAACTAATCTAATGTCCAGTGTTCTTTCAAATAATATATTTCTAATAAATTTTTCAATGTCTTCCATGACAATTGGTTTAAATAATTTTGATAATTTATGTTCTGTTAAAAATAATCCACCTCGTTTTGGTTATGAAATTTGTCAGTTTCATGTAACATTTTTCTATAATTATTTTAAGCTCTTCAGTATAGCTGATAAGTTTCCTTTCATGCATATATATTTTTCCTTAATTAGGCTCATGAGGTGTTTATCTACTTTATGTGGTAAAGGCATAAATTGGAGTTCATTTTGCCAAAGCAAAAGTACCTGGGTGAATACCCTAGATTTTTGGATGACATCTCTGAAAGACTACATTACAGAAGTAATAGCAAAGCAGAAAAAGACCAACTCTCTCACAGTATAAAATCCATCCTCCAATAATCTCAGATTCATTGGATCGTGGTAATATGCCCATATCTACCTTCTTGCCAGAAGAAAATTAAATCATCCCAGTAAAAGGATAACATCATCTAGGGCTTCTAGGATTTGTTATACATTATTTCCAGCATTTGATCAAAATTATGAGGCATGTATATCCATGCAGTGGAATACTATTCATCAATAGAAAGAAATGAGCTATTGAGTCATTAAAAGACATGGAGGAAATTTAAATGCATATTGTTAAGTGACAGAAGCCAGTCTGAAAGGCTACCTACTATGTGATTCCAACTACAGACATTCTGAAAAAGGCAAAACTATAGAGAAAGTAAAAATATCACTGGGTTGCTAGACGTGCAGAGGGAGAGAGGGAGGGATAAAGAGGTGGGGCACAGGGGATTTTTAGGGCAATAAAACTATTCATTATGATACTATAATGGTGGACACATGACATTATGCATTTTTCAAAACACATGGAACTGTACAACACAAAGAGTGAAACCTAATGTAAACTATGTATACCCTAAAGTAACTATGTATAGTCTAATGTCAACTATGTAATAACTTTAGTTATTAATAATGTTATCAATGTTGGTTCATCAATTTTAACAAATATACCACACCAAGGCAAGATTTTAATAAAAGAAGAAACTGCAGAGGAGGAGAGAAAGTGTACATGGGAACTCGCTATATTTTCTGCTCGATTGTTTTGTAAATCTAAAACTGCTCTAAAAATTAAAGTCTATTAATTAAAAAATAATTACCAGACATGCAAAGAAACAGGATCAAAGGATTGAAAATTGAGAGACATAATATTAAAAAATGAAATAGGTCCACAGGTGATCTAGATTTTAGAGTTTTCAGACAAGGAGTTTAAAATAAGTAGGATAAATATGTAAAAGAAATAGATGAAAAGATGGATAATTTTGCCAGATAACTGGGACCAATAAAATGGAAATTATAAAACTACAAAAGAACAAAAATAACTGAAGAATAAAATGTATAGGATTAAGAGTAGATAAGACACAGTAGAGGAGAATAGTTAAATGAAGATAAATCAGTAGAAAATATCCCAACTGAAGAAAGGACAGAAAAAGGATATAAAATGAGTGTAACGTATAGATACAGATATACAGATATAGATACATACACCCATACACACACCCCAATATACATATTTAGAATCCCAAAGGAGAAATGTGATAAAATGGAGCAGAGGCAATATTTACAGTTACTGGCGAAAAATGTTCCCAAACTTACTAAAGACAACACATCTCAGATTCCAAAATATCTATAAATCCAAAGTAAAAAAAAAAAATACAAACAATATGCCTATACATCATAATGAATCTTAAATAGAAATGTTGAAAAGAAAACTTTTAGAGGAGCATTAATAAAACTGACAGCTGACTTTTCAACAGAAATAGAACAACGGTAGTGGGAATAAACTTGAGTGAGCTACTTAAAGTCCTGAAAGAAGACAGCAGCTAAACATAAATTGTATAACCTGCAAAAATTTCCTCCAAACAAAAGCAAAATGAAATAATTTTATTTTCAAAGACAATCTAACGTTTTGTGGGGACATGGGGTCAGCAGACCTTCATTAAAAGATACAGCCATGGGAGCCAGTCCTGATGGCCTAGTGGTTAACATTCGGTGCGCTCAGCTTCGACAGCCTGGGTTGGGTTCCCCGGGCCTGGAACCACACCACTCGTCTGTCAGTAGCCATGCTGTGGTGGCAGCTCACATAGAAGAACTAGAAGGACTTACAGTGAAAATATATAACTATGTATTGGGGTTTTGGGGAGGAAAAAAAAAAGAGGAAGATTGGCAACAGATATTAGCTGAAGGCGAATCTTTCCCAGCAAAAATAAATAAATAAAGATACAGTCATGGGTTGCTTAATGACGGGGATATGTTCCGAGAAATGCATCATTAGGTTGATTTCATCATTGGGCAAACATCATAGAGTGTACTTACACAAACCTAGATGGTATAGCCTACTACACACCTAAGCTATATGATACTAGTCTTATGAGACCCCTGTCATACATGCAGTCCATTGCTGATCAAAATGTCGTTATGCGGCGCATGACTGTATACTAAATGGTATTCTTCAGGCAGAAGAAAAATGATTCCAAAGAAGTACAGTCACGCATAAAGGAATAAAATACTTCAGAGAAGAAAAAATAAAGGGACATTTGAATGAACATCAATGATTTCAAAAGATAGAAGTGTATTTCTCTGTTATATTAAAAGAGTATATATCAAGTAAGAATTCCAAGGCTGGTAGGCAGCTCCATGATTTCAGCTCCCACTTTCTGCCCCATGACAACCAACATTTCATAAACTTTAAGATGGATTAATTAGCCCATTCCTCATATCTACATTCCATCCAAGAGAAAGCAGGGATGAAGAAGACCTTCTCCCTGGTTCTGCTTGAAACAGTGCATGATCCCGTCCCAGTTGGAACAAACCATTTCTATTTGTATCCCATTGACCAGAACTTGGTTACATAGACATACTTGGCTGCTAAGCAAGCTAGGAAATGCAGTCTTTATTCTGGGCAGCCATGTGCCCCACTAAATATCAGGATTCTATTATTAAATTGAGAATGGGTTGATTTGGGGAACACCTAGCAGCCTTACAGACCAACTATCCATGAACAACCATTTCTCATATAAAATCATATCAACCTATTCCCAAGAGAACACACTTCCACATACCATACAGTGACTATATCTCAAAATCCGAGCTCTGTGGGTGGTAACCAGCTTCTCCCTCAGATTCATATATGGTACTTGTTTACCAGACATGTTTTATGACCTCTGATTATTTAATATTAAATGATGAAGTATTAATAGAATAACCAAAATGAAGCTCTTATTCAAAAAAGGGAAAATAGAAAACACACACAGCAGTCACTGATTCTCAGCCATTATCAAACCTTCCAGGGCAGGGACGGCAAAAATTCCATAGCGTAGCAGTGCAGTAATTGGAGGTCCCTCTGGTTGTGTCTTCTGGGAGGGATTTTTAAATTTCCTCTGTGGTGTCTTTGTGTGCTTCTTTGCCCTTCGGGAGGCTCTTTTTATCTTTTCCATTATCTTCCACGGCCATATTTGAAGCATAGTGGCAGAGCTTCTGCAACTAGCTTCATGCTGGTGCAGCTTCAGAGGCCTGGGAATTGCTTTATGGGTCAAACAGTTATAGGATTTTGCAGTCCTAGCTTGTATTTTGTGTGTGTTTGTTTTCTTTTGGATTTTTTTATGGTAAAAAATTTTACTTCAAATATGTAATTGATTTCTGGCCTATGTGCTACAGGC
Source organism: Ceratotherium simum simum (assembly GCF_057802395.1). NCBI lineage: Eukaryota > Metazoa > Chordata > Mammalia > Perissodactyla > Rhinocerotidae > Ceratotherium > Ceratotherium simum. The sequence continues at coordinate 106,244,439 of NC_141940.1, read as the reverse complement.
CAGTTCTACATCTAGACATGTATTTAAGCCTTAAGACTCTGGTCTTTCATTTACTCTGGTCTTTCATTTACTAGCCTCTAAGTTTTACTCAACCCCTGTCTCTCAGCTTAATAGGAGCTCCTTGTGGCCATCTGAAACCCTAGACTTTGGTGAGAAGGAAATATCCCTAATACCTTCCTTGATTAAAAGTTCTCCACCCTTTTTTGGCTGAATATCCTGCTAAAGCTACCTCTTGGAACAACCACTTATATTGAAGGTTATTTTTCACATGCATAAACAAATTATGGAAATAAATAACATAAGGCTTTGTAATCTTCAGGTGGTCCAGCACTTTCTATTTTGTAACCCCATCAGACTCAATATGTGGGTCCCAACTCATGGTCCAAAATAACTGCTGAGCTCTAGCAATGTCATCTGCATCCTAGCCAGAATAGAGGACTATGCTGAAAATGTAACCTTAAGCTAGGTAGCCTCTGATAATTCTAATACTTTAAAAAAAAAAGAGGTCCTTGGGCATTGGGGGAAAACTAGCAGTCTTTCCCACCATCATCCTTTATTCTACCTTTTGTGTTTTTTAATTAATAAAATTTTTGCATTTTAATTCTCCCTTATCACTGGTAAAACCTTCATCAATATTGTGTTTAATATATATGTTTTTTCTAATTTCTTATGATTTTTAATTTCTTAACATGGTTATTCTTTATTTTTGAGCATTCTTCTTTAAAAATAAAGGCATTTAATGTGTAAGTACAGCTTTGCTGTTTTTCATATATTTTGGTATGAAGTGTTCTCTTTTACATAGTTTTATAGGTAGTTAATAATTTCCCTTCTGATTTACTTTTTGATAAAATAGTTATCTAGTAGTATATGTCTTCACTACAAAGTTGCTAAGAATTTTGGAAAACTATTTTATATATCTACTTTTATTGATTTATTAAAATTTGTTAAGGTTTTCCTTGAGGCAAAGAATGAGAAAAAAATTTAAGTGATTCTGAGCACAATATTTTTTTTAACTGCGAGTACTATAACTGACATATGTAAGGCTCTGTGTATGTGCTTGTTATTTATATAAAATTAAGAATTTGACTGAAATATGTATTCCTCAATAGCACAGTTTACCTTTTTTTACAAGATCTATCCAATTCTCAGAGAGCTGTATTGACATTAACCATAACAATTTTATTTTGCTTAGTGTATTTATTACTAGGTCCATTGTTTTTTACACATTATTTTGCAGATGGGAAGTCTGTTGGAGGTTTGTTTTCTTTCTTTCTTTTTTTGGGGGAGGGGAGAAGGTCTAGCCCTGAGCTAACATCCGATACCAATCCTCCTCTTTTTTGCTGAGGAAGATTGGCCTTGGGCTAACATCTGTGCCCATCTTCCTCTACTTTATATGGGATGCTGACAAGCAGTGCGTCGGTGTGCACCCGGGATCCGAACCTGCGAACCCCGGGCTGCTGCAGTGGAGTGTGTGCACTTAACTGCTGTGCCACTGGGCTGGCCCCTTACAGGTTTGTTTTCTATCCTTTTATGTAAAAAAGAAAAAGTCTTTTTTCCTCCCTTGAAGATTTTTTAGGATTTTCTTATTATCTTTGCAGGACAAAAAGTTCATCAGGATAATTCTTTGGCTTTTTAAAATTAAATTATTTATTTTGAGATAACCGTAGGTTCTGATGCAACTGTAAGAAATAACATAAAGAGATCCCTTGTACTCTTGACCCAGTTTCCCCCAGTGGTGACATCTTGCAAATCTATAGTATAATATCACAATCAGGATATTGACATTGATACAGTCAAGATATAGAGCATTTCCATCATCGCAAAGATCCCTCATGTTGTCCTTTTGTTCCCACGCATACTTCCCTTCCTCCCTACCACACCCATCCCTAGTCCCTGGCAACAACTACTCTGCTTTCCATTTCAATAATTTTGTTATTTCAAAATTGTTATGTAAAGGGACTATTATAGCATGTAATCTTAGGGATTGACTGTTTTCACTAAACTAATTCCATGGAGATCCATCTAAACTGTTGTGTATATCAATAGTTTGTTCCTTTTAATTGCTGAGTGGTAGTTCACGGTATAGACTTACCACAGTTTGTTTAACTATTCACTCATTGAAAGATACCTGGGTTGTTTCAATTTTTTTGCTATTATGAATAAAGGTTCTATAAACATTTGTGTACAGATTTTTCTGTGAATGTAAGTTTCCACTTCTCTGGGATAAATGCCCAAAAGTGCAATTGCTAAGTCATATAATTGTTGCACATTTTATGACAAAATACCAAACTGTTTTCCAGAGTGGCTGCACCATTTTACATTTCCACCAGTAATGCATAAGTGATCCAATTTCTCTGCATACTCATAAATATTTGGTGTTGTCACTGTTTTTTTTATTTTAACCATTCTGATAGGTATGTAGTGAAATCTCATTGTGGTTTTAATTTACATTTCCTTGGTAGTGCATGATGTTGAACAGCTTTTTTGTCATTCTCTTCCTTTTTGTTGAAATGTCTCTTCATGTCTTCTTCTCAGTTTCTAATTGGCTTTTTTTTAACCAGCAAGCTTTGAGAGTTCTTCACATATTCTAGATACTAGTTCTTCGTCAGATATGTGCAAATATTTTGTTCCTGTGTATAGTTTGTGTTTTTCACTCTCTTAATAGGGTCTTTCACAGAACAAATGTTTTTAATTTTGATGAGGCCCAATTTATCAATTTTACTTTTATTGATAGTGCATTTGGTATCAAGTCTGAGAACTTGTTGCCTCGCCCAAAATCCAGAAGATTTTCTCTTTTGTTTTATTCTAAAAGTTTAATAGTTTTATGTTTTACATTCATGTCTTTGATTCATTTGAGTTAATTTTTGTATAAGGTATGAGGTTTAGGTCAAAGTTATTAATTATTTTCATTATTATTTTGGCCTATGGGTGTCCAATTGCTCTAGCACCATTTGTTGAAAAAGCTATCCCTCCTCTATTAAATTCCTATTGCACTTCTGTCAAAAATCAGTTGGTCGTACCTGTAAGGGGATATTTCTGGATTCCAGATTCTTTTCCATTGATTGATGTGTCTCTCTCTGCCCATGCCACACTGTCTTTATTACTAGAGCTATATAGCAAGCCTTACTATCAGGTAGAAGGTTTCCTCTCATTTTATTATCTTTCAAGATTGTTTTTAGCTATTCTAAGGCCTATTTGTTTCTATATAAATTTTAGAGTAAGCTTGGCTATGTCTACAAAATATCTTGCTAAATTTTTGATAAGAATTGTGTTAAAGCTATAGATCAGTTTACAGAGAATTGACATCTTTACTATGTTGAGTGTTCTAATCCATGAGTGTGGTAAATCTCTCCACTTATCTCTTCTTTGATTCCTTTCATCAGCATTTTGTAATTTTCAACATATAGATCCTATATGTATTTTATTAGGTTTATATTTAAATATTTCATTTTCTTTGGAGTGATTGTAAATGGTATTGTGTTTTTAATTTCAGTTTTCACGTTTTGGTTAAACATATTTTACATGTGTTTATTGTTAGCATATAGAAATGTGATGGATTTTTGTTCGTTTATCTAGTATCCTGTGACATTTCCTAACTCATTTATTAGTTCTAGGAGATATTTTTGTGGATCTTTTGGGTTTGTCTATGTCAACAATTATGTCATCTGACAACAGGAACAGTTTTCTTTCTTTCTAATCTGTATGACTTTTCTTTTCTTTCCTTTTTCTTGTCTTATTGTCCTGACTAGAACTCGCAGTACTATGTTGAATAAGAGTGGTGAGAGTAAACATCTTTGCCTTGTACCTGATCTTAGAGGGAAAATATTCAGTCTTCCACCACTAAATACGATGTTAGCTACAGAGTTTTTTAGATGCTCCTTATCAAGTCGAGGAAGTTCCCCTCTATTCCTAACTTACTGAGTGTCTTTATCATGAACAAGTGTTGGATTTGGTCAAATGTTTTTTCTGCCTCAATTGATATGATCATATAACTTTTCTTCTTTAGCCTATTTTTATAATGGGTTATAGTGATTTTTGATGTTGAACCAACCTTCCATACCTAGTATAAATCCCACTTGGTCAGGGTGTATACATCTTTCTATACTTTGTTAGATTTGACTTGCTAATATTTTATTTAGGATTTTTGCATTTAAGTTCATGAGAGATATTGGTCTTTAGTTTTTTTAATATTGTCTTTTGCTTGTTTTATTGTCATGGTAATACTGGCTTCATAAAATGAGTTGGTAAGTGTCTCCGCCCCTTCTGTTTTTTGGAAAAGTTTGCTTCTTTGGCTGTAGCTGCTTCTTGTAGCATGATCACCCTTACCGGGTCCTCCCATATGTGTGTGGTGTGTCTGTGAGTAGGAGGGGAGTATCAGGCCTGCAGAGATAAAGGGACTTCCAGGCTATGTGCTTGTTGTGATGGGATCCTTCTTCCTGGTGCATTCCCCGCCCCTGCCCAGTGTCTGGTGGCAGTCGGGTGGGGAGGTGTCTCAGTCCTGGCAAGGAAAGAGGAGAGATCTTCCACTGGCAACTTATTGTTAGCTGGGAAACTCTGTGGGTTCTGCTGGGCTTGCCTAGTGTTTTTGGTGACACTCCAATTAGATACAAGGGAGGAATGAGCCTCCCTGGGCCACCTTTTGGTACTAGATTAGGGGTTAAGAAATGTTGGGCCTGAGTTGCTTTCTTATGACGGGTGGTGGGGAGGGCATAAGACACTCTGCCACTACGTTGTTTCTCCATTCCCTAACCAGTTTGCCTTCTCTCCGTCTGGCAGGGTTCTCCTTTTGTCACACATAGCAGAGAAAAGTCTATACCATTTTCTCTGGACCAGAAGTTAATCTTTGCTTTTTTAATTAAATTTTCCTGCTTTGTTCTCAGTGGGAAAATATTGGCTCTCCTTAATTCAGCACTGTCCAATATAAATATAATGTGAGGCACATAGGTAATTTTAAATTTTCTAATAGCCATATTTTAAAAACAGGAAAACAAAGTGAAGTTATTTTTAATAATACATTTTATTTAACCCAATATATCCCAAATATTGCCATTTCAGGATGAAATCAATATAAAAATTATTAATAAGCTATTTTACTTTTTTTCCATACTAAATTTTCAAAATCTGGTTTTTCACTTACAGCAGATCTCAATTTGGATGTTGAGTCTTCACAAGAAATACTTGACCTGTATTTAGATTTCATAAAATTAACCCAAGTTATTCCAAAACAAAGTTTCCCAATAACTGAATCAAGTACCAGCTTTAAATTTTAAATTTAAATTAAATAAAATTTAAAATTCAGCTCCTCAGTCACATATGTGGCTCTTGTGGCTAAATGGCTACTGAATTGGACAGCAGCACAACTTTAATATATCCTCCATCTCAGTTTTTTTCTCCCACCCACCTTCCCCTCTTCCCTCTTCTCCAACAAAAACTGCTGTCCTAGTAGAGAGGATCAGTTGTTACCAAACCCTCATATTAGCAAGGAGGAAGCCAGGGGAATAAATTCCCCAAATTCACTGTCTCCTCATGCTTCAGTCTCATGCCATTACTCTCCATTGGTTGAATCCAACTGAAAGCCAGAGAGGATGGGAACACGGCTGAAGCAGACTGTAGCAGTGAGCCTGCCTAGCCTGTGGTCAGGACAGAGAAGAGTAGAGAGTAGCTCTGAAAGGGCACAGCTCTATGAGTAAAGAAATATGTTTGAGTACACAACATTATAAGTGTGCTTTTAAATATATACATGAATAAATGTATCTGTCAATCTATATATTAAATATCAGTAAAGCTTAATCTATTTCTTATTTTTAAATAAAAGTAAATAAGATATTCTTCCCATATTCCAATGGAGCATTTAAGTTTCCCTAGGACATGTTCATTCCATTTGGGGATCACTATTCTAAGTGATATTTCAGCCACCAGGATCTCTAGTTTCTATTTCATCTTTCATACAGTTAACTAAGTTACCACATACCTTCCTTTACTTAAAATCTTTATTTTCTCCTCACCGCCTAAAGCATAAAACTCAAACTCTTTTTTTTCCAGTTCTATTGGGAAATAATTGACATACATCACTGTATAAGTTTAAGGTGTATAGCATGATGGTTTGATTTACAGATATTGTGAAATGATTACCACAATAGATTTAGCTAACATCCATAATTTCATATAGACACAAAAAAAAATTTCTCCTTGTGATGAGGACTATTAGGATTTACTCTAGCAACTTTCCTATATATCATCCAGCAGTGTTAACTATAGTCACCATGTAGTACATTACATCCCTAGTACATACTTATATTATGACTGGAAATTTGTACCTTTTGACCATCTTCCTCTAATTCCCCCTCCCCCAAACCCCCACCTTTACTAACCACAAATCTGATCTCTTTTTCTATGAGTTTGGTGGTTTTTTTGGTTTTGTTTGGTTTTCATTAGATTCCACATATGTGAGATCATACAGTATCTTTCTTTCTCTGTCTGACTTATTTCACTTAGCATAATGCCTTCAAGTTCCATCCATGTTGTGGCAAATGGTAGGATTTCCTCATTTTTTTATGGCTGAGTAATATTCCATTGTATGTATATATGTGTGTATGTATATGTATATATATACATATACATACACATATACACATATATGTATACATATATATACACCACAATTTCTTTATTCATTCTTCCATTGATGGACACTTAGATTGTTTACATGTCTTGCCTATTATAAATAATGCTGCTATGAACATGGGAGTGCAGATATCTTTTTGAGTCAGTGTTTTCATTTCCTTTGAATAAATACCCAGAAGTGGATAGCTGGATCATATGGTAGTTCTACTTTTATTTTTTTTTTTTTGAGGAACCTCCATATTATTTTCCATAGTGGCTGTACTAATTTACAATCTTACCAACAGTGCACAAGGGTTCCCTTTTCTCCACATCTGCGCCAGAAACTCAAACTCTTAGACATGATATACAAAGCACTTGATAGCCTGGAATCACCAAATTTTTCTCCTTTCCTGCTGTCCAGTCTCACCAAATGATTTATCTTTCTCTAATCAAGATGTACCTCATCATAATCCTACTTTGCCTTGTCATTATTTCTTCCTGGAGTGGTCTTGTTCTTGCCCATCTGCCCAACTCATTTTCCTACTCCTCTTGCAAGACCTATTCAAATGTTATTACTTTCTCAGTAAAAGTCTTGTTCAGGTACTCTGGGCAATAACAGACAGTTCTCTTTTTCTCTGTGCTCCTATAGCATTTTCCATATTATTTTTATGATTTATTACTTGGTAGTGAAATGGTTTATTTGTATGACAATCCTAATAGATTGAGGGCAAGGGTCTTATCTTAATTTATCTTTGTGTATTCAGGGTATAGTTCAATGCTTGATATATATTCAGGACTTGATAAAGAATTAATTAATTAATAATCAATCAAGCCATACATTGCCTTAGTCATCGTTTTGAATATCCATCTCTTACTTAAGACAACCAAATCTGTAAAATGTGAAATAAATTGAACTGAATTTTTATTTCCCAAACTTTTTTTTCAATCAGCAATGGCAAATGATGTTAGATTTTTTTCTACCTCTGTTGGACATCTAACGTCGCTCTAGACTGGTGCTTGAAGGTGCCACATCTTGATGAGGAGAAGGTTAAAAGTACTCTGTTTAATCAGTGATGAGTATTATTGGTATGAGGAGGTTAATAGCTGGATTTGTGTTATCAATTTGCCCCAGTCTTATTTGTTTTCCTAAATTTGTTATGTCAATTATTTTCATGTCATGTCTGCATTTCCGTGGAAGCCAAATGCAAGAGACAACAGAGAAGGGAGAGGTACAGCTAGGAATTTCTGATCGAAAAAATGTTTAAATTGAATTTCGCTAATGTGTAAACTCTGTTTATATTGTAAAACATGCACAAAATGCACAGTTTACAATCAAATTGTGCTGTAGTGATTTCTGTTCTTATGTGATTAATCTCTTTAACATCATAAAATTCTAAATGATTTGTTACTAAGTGATGGTTTGTGAAAACCGAAAGCATATTAAAATAATAATATCTTATGTTCTTACTTTTGAAAAGTAAAAGTACGAAAAGGAAAGTGAGTAGAAACCAAGAAACTGACATGAAAAGAAAAAGCATGAGATGCCCATAGATCAGTAACTTTTCATAGTCATTTAAATGCCATAAGGGATGGATGAATTATTTATAAGTACTCAAAATCCCTTATCTGTAGGTTTTTCAGTTTATACTCCCTTGATTCACTGCCTGAAGGGAGTTTGATAGCAAGAGTAAAATCCCTGGCTCTACAGCCACACAATAGTTCACACAGATAACCTGTGCACTCCTTGTGGGTAATATGGACATCAATAGAAGTCGCAAAAGACTACCTCTTGTGAGTGCATTTTGATTTCCATCCACTCACTTCACAATCTTAGTTGACAACAAAATGTTATCTCTTCAGGAATATTTAGAATGTGTCCTTACATTTAACATTTGCTTTTCTTTCTTGCTTTTAATGTACTACTAAGGAAAATGGAGAAAAATCTTAAAAAGCAACGTTTCTAGTTATCAAAAAGTGAATGGAAGGGCATTTGACAACATTCATAAATTTAGACTAAATATTAAAAAAGTTATGCCTTCTAAGTGGAGAAATATTTGTAATGGAAAGATTAAATGAGGCTCCTTCTCTTTCATTTCCCCAAGTAAAATATTAATTTTGAAATACATCTAATTCTCACTAATAGAGTATTTATTAACCATTTATTAAATACCAATATTATTTATAGTACTATTCTAGATAGTAGACATTTAAAGAAATTAAAGATCTGTAAACAATATAAAAAGTAGTTGTATTTATAATTGGTGTTCACCCAAACATCCTCCACATCCTACCACACCACCAAAAGCCTGGTGGAAACTTACAAACTGAACATGTTTACAATCTGCTAACTTCAAAATCTTTGTTTATTCTGAGGTCTTAGGCACTACCCTCATTGCAATCAAGTTTGAAATTCCTAATAATAAATTCACTATTTCTACTGAAACAACGATCACAGGGATACTGTATTTCATTATATTCAAATAATTCAGGATAAACATAATAGACTGAGCCTGGCAATAATTCCTCCTCCATAAATATATTAACACAATCTTATGGATTATTTTATTGGGCTGTCCAGTTGTGATCTCGGAAATTAGAGAAAATGGCCCCAAATTGATCATACCCAAAGCAAATAATTTTTGATGGTAAGAGAAAAAGAGGTTGAAGCAATGAATTATGCCTTTGAAAAGCAATCCAAGTAGGATGATTTACAGAGGTAGGGCCTTGCATAGTCCTGTTTTGAAAAGCAGACTAGATAAGTATGGCAAAAGAAAATTTGCATATGCTTGCAAATTTTGCATATTTGCATACATTTGTCTACATGTCTTCCAGTATGCATTTTCTAGGCTAAAGGTCACCATGTTAACACTACAGTGTAGAAATTAAAAGTCTACACTTCATTAATGACCCATACCTCATAGGATCTTACATCTAGGAAAAACATTTCACATTATTCAATCAAACTCTCCCATTTCACACATGGGAATATCATCTTAACATTACCCTTACAACCAAAAAGGCCCCTTATTTTCAGCTGTCATAGACATCCTTTAGCTGATACAAATATGGAAGAAGAAAGCAAAAGACATGAAAATTCCCTAGTCTAAATAAATACCCCTTAAAAAATGAATGTTTCTATGATATAAGATGTATCAAAAAACATCTCATTAAAACTATTTCTCATTTATTGTTAATTAAACATTCTTTGTGATTGAATGTTTACTATGTGCCAGGCAAGGTGCTAAATTCTAGAGATTTTATTTGATTAAATCAGATTTTCTTCCATCATTAAGCTCATAATTTAGAAAGAAAAAGAAATTTTTATCCACCTATCACTTTTTAAATTGCTAAAAGAATTCAGATGATGTAACATTTAATTTCATAAAATATATTTGGTAACCTTGTATTGCTTTATGATGTGCAAAAACCTTTCACATACATATACCCATAAAATTCTCACAACTCTGTAAGTTTGGTACTATCTTGACAAGAATAATAATTATAGGCAACCAAGAATATGATTTAAGAATACACACAGAGGCCAGTCCCGTGGCGTAGTGGTTAAGCTTGGCACGCTCCACTTTGGCAGCCTGGGTTGGCAGGTTTGGATCCCGGACATGGACCTACACCACTTGTCAGCCATGCTGTGGCAGCAACCCAAATACAAAATAGAGGAAGACTGGCACAGATGTTAGCTCATGGCTAATCTTCCTCAAGCAAAAAGTAGAGGAAGGTTGGCAACAGAAGTTAGCTCAGGGTGAATCTTCCTCAGAAAAAAAAAAAAAAAGAATGCACACATGTGTAATTAAGAAGACCATACTCTTCTCATGAAAATGATGTATATTTAACAGAAAAAGTAGTATTTAACGTCTAAGAGGTTTATATTGTTAAACATTTAGTTACTATTATACCAGATGGATTATGACATTATTTTAGAAGGCTATCTTTTATTAAAAGAAAGAAGTTTCAACAATTAATCAAGGCATTGTTATTGCATTCTAGGAAATGGTTACAGAATGGGGTTTTAGTTAAACTGAATTTACCTTTTAACTAAAAATCCCTATGTGTTAAATGGAATAGCCTAAGGCAAGGACACTGATGCATAAGCTATGGAAACATGTGGCCCAAAAACCTCTCATGAGTGGACAATCATATTGCTTGCTCTCACAAGTTATTTCTTTTTAGAAATATAGCACTTACCAACCACAAATCTTTAATATAGTGAACATAGCGTCAACCACAAAGTTGAAAAAGAGGTCAGAAATCATAAAGTTTAAGTTATTGCTTCTGGCATCCTAGCAGACTAAGTAACCTGAAGAACCCTTTCAATGGGAAAAAAAACAACAAAAATGCTGGACAAAATATTTAAAAATATTTTCAACTGCATCCAAGAGTTAAAAAATTGGTAAAGAAACACTCAGAGGCCAAAAAATAAATGTAAGCTGGAACCCAGAGGAAAAAAAGTTGAAAGATGGCTTTCAACTTGATAACACTTGACAGAAATGTAAACTTGAACTTTGGTTTTCAGACCCTCTCAAGACCCAGAGGAGAATAGGCAAAGCCCAGGAGTCAGCCAACTTGAGGTGTGTAATAGAAAACATCCCCAACATAGAGCTGAGGTCCCAAGGAACTATACCTTCAAATAAGAATATACTAGAAGCAAGTCTGCCTTCCTCCCTCCCTGCCTCCAGAATAATGCAAGAAATAATGTCCAGTTGAACTTAGGCACTGAATGCAAGGAGAGAAAAATAAATCGTCCTCGAAAATTTGTAGCCAAATCCAGTCCCTATGTGCATTTACAACCTGAATTCCCACTTCATGAGTAGTTTGAAAAACCTCTAGCCACGAATATAGTTTAAAGTGTCCAGAGCTGGTAAAAGCTCCTGGTCGCCTACAAAAGAAAATGAAAATACTCTCTGGAGAAATTCACCAAAAACCGAGGCTTCAAAGGATTCCCAGAGGTAAGATTTCCAGAATTATTAACTCAAATTTAAATACACAACATGAAATAAAGTATCATATATGAAAGCCAGCAAAAACATGAGAGAGTGGAATCAGACCTGCAGATACTTCATATATTTGAATTATTAAAAAGAAAACATAAAAATAAGTATAATGTTAGATTTAAAGAAGTGATTAAATATGAGAAAAATAAGGAAATATAAAAAGAAACAAATCTAAAAATATCCATATTGAACTTGAAGAATTAAAAATTTTAATATTGGATATTAAGAACTCAATAAATGAGGAAACATGTTTGATAAAACTTAACATCAATTTTTAATTAAAAAATGATTTCAAAAACGTAATAGAAGAGAACTTCCTTAGTTTGATAAAAGATAGCTCCACAAATCCTACAGTAAAAATCACAGTCAATGGAAAAAAATGAAGAATGTCTCCTTTAAGTTCAGCAACATGATGTGACTTCTATTTAACATTATACTGAAGTTAAAAGCCAGAATAATAAGTCAAGAAAAATAAAACAAATAATTGGAAAGGGGGAAACAAGATTGTCATTTTTCTCATACAATACCACTGTGTTTTTAAAATTCACCATCTACAGATTATTTAATTACACATAGGAAAGTTTTTTAAAAGTTGCTTGATAAAAAAACATCAATGTATAAAAATCAATTGCATTTCTAATCAATAGTAGCCAGCAGATGGAAAGTGTAACTTATTCAATTTTCAAATTTATATTCAGAGTGGAGCATACATCTATATTCACAGTTAAACAAATATTAATGGAGTTGAGAATCATGTAACCAATGCCTAGTCACAAACTAGAATATTGTCAGTACCACATCAACCCTTTCCCTCCATGCTCCTCCTTAATCATAACTACTTCCTTCCCCCTAAATGTCAACACTATCCTGGTTTGGGGGATAATAATTCCCTTACTTTTACTACTAGTTTTAACATATATGTAGTCACACACAGACAATATAAATTAGTTTTGCCTGTATTTCATCTTTATATAAATGTAATCAGGGAGTGACATCAGCATCATGGTGGAGTGAGTGGCTCCTTTTGCCTCTCCTCTGTAAGTTACAACCAGTAGGACATACATAGACCAACAAAGGACTCTGCACAGTACACCAGAACACCTAAGAAATCTATATATCTATATATCAAAAGGTGGGTGGACTGGAAATCCTGGAGGCAGTTGAACCAAGGGAGCAGCAGAGGTAGTTCCAGAGAATGGAGGCTCCAGGAACTGAGGCTGCACCTACAACCAGAGGCCCCAGGAACTGTGGCAATGCCCACGAAGAGAGGCTGCAGGAATCCAGGCAGCCCACACTCCTGGATGTGCCAGGAACCGCTGCCAGGCCATTACCAGAGGCTCCAGGAACCGCAATGATACCTGTGACCCAGCCCTCAAACCTCCCCCAGTGGCAGTGCCTTCAACCCTGGCCCTCCCAGAAGCGGGCGCTGCATCCAAATCCCCGCTCCCGTGGCAGTGGCAGCAGTGGCCATGACCTGAGGTGCCAGGAACTGCACCAGTGCCAGAGACCAAAGGATTCAGGAACTTCGGCAGCACTTACAGCCCAAATACCCCTCCCCCATGGTGGTGGTGGTGTCACCCCTGATCTTAGTCCACTCAGCAGTGGCGGTGACACCTGTAAACTCAGCAACCCTGGCAGTGGTAGTGCCAGCACCCACAGAAAACCTGGGAGCAGCAGTGCACGTGGCACATGTGGCAGCACCACCAAGCCCATGGAGAGCCCACTGAGAACCAGGAGCCCATGACCCCAGACCCCCCCAGCTGCAGCAGTGGCCACAACTTCAGCCCCTCACCCATAGCAGCAGCACCTGCAGACCCAATAAACCTGGATGTGGCAGAGGTGCCCATGACCCTGGCTCCTGCCCACTCTCCCCTTCCCCTTGCCGCAGTGGGGGAACCTATGACACAGGCGACTCCAGAAGCAGCAGAGGTGCTTGCCAGCCCAGGGACAACAGTGGTGACACCCGCAACTGCAGTGACATCATAAGCAGTAAGGCACCAGCAACCTTAGAGGCACAAGCAGCACAAGGAGGGTACTGATGACACCTCTGGCAGAGGCAGTGGAGGGTGGAAAGTGCTGGCTCTCAAACAAAACCAGAAGCAGCTCAGAATCAAAGTAAACAAAAGCCTTACCCAAATAAGAAAGGTACTTGCTACCACAAATACACTGGCAGAGGAACATCTCATCAAGCACCACGAAAAAATACAGCCACAGGGTATCACAAAAAGAAAATGACAATTCTCCAGAAATCAAATTTGAAGTCACAGAAGACTGCAACCTGACAAAGAATTCAAAATTGTTATGAAGAAACGCAACGAATTACAAGAAAACTCAGAAAGAGAGTTCAATGAGCTCAAGATAAAGAAAACGTGGTATATATACATGATGGAATACTACTCAGCCATAAGAAACGATGAAATCCAGCCATTTGTGACAACATGGATGGACATTGAGGGTATCACGCAAAGTGAAATAAGTCAGAAGGAGAAGGTCAAATACCGTATGATTTCCCTCATTAAGTATTAGATAATAACAACAACAAACAAACACATAGAGACAGAGATTGGATTGGTGTTTACCAGAGGGGAAGGGGGGAGGGAAGAGGGCGAAAGGGATAATTCGGCACAAGTGTGTGGTGATGGCTTGTAGTTAGTATTTTGGTGGTGAACATGACGTAATCTATGCAGAAATAGAAGTATAATGATGTACACCTGAAATTTATACAATGTTATAAACCAATGTTACTGCAATAAACAAAAAAATTAAAAAAAATAAAATTAAATTAATGAACAGAAGGAGTACTTCACAAAGGAGACTGAAACTCTAAAAAAGAACCAAACAGAGATTCTGGAGCTGAAGAATACAATAAATGAGATATAAGAATACAGTAGAAAGCATGGGACATAGAGCAGACCATATGAAAGAGAGAATTAGCGAGCTTGAAGATAGAAATCTAGAAATGATTCAGGTGGAAGAGGAGAGAGAACTAATATTTTTTAAAAATGGAAAAATTCTACAAGAAATATCTGACTCAAGTAGGAAAAGCAACATAAAGATAATGGGTAGCCCAGAAGGAGAAGAAAGAGAGAAGGGAGCAGGGAACTTATTTAAATAAATAATAGCTAAGAACTTCCCAAACCTGGGGGAGGAATTGGATATACAAGTACATGAAACTAATAGAACACCTAATTATCTCAATACATAAAGATATCCTCCAAGGCACATTACATTAAAAATGTCAAAAGTCAATGACAAAGAAAGAATATTAATGGTGGCCAGAGAGAAGAAAATAATAACCCACAAAGGAACTCCCATTAGGCTATGAGTGGATTTCTCAGCAGAAAATCTACAGGCCAGGAGAGAGTGGATTGATATATTCAAAATAGTGAAAGATAAAAACTATCAGCCAAGAATATTCTATCCAGCAAAGTTATCTTTCCAATATGAAGGACAAATAAAGGCTTTCCCAGACAAACAAACACTGAGGGAGTTCATTGCTATGAGACCTGCCTTACAAGAAATCTTGAAAAGAGCTCTCCTACCTGAAATAAAAAGGCAAAGGTATACAAAGCTTTAAGCAAGGTGATAGACAGATAGAGTCAGAAAATTGCAACTCTATACCAGAATAGGTTAGTAAACACTTAATTATAACCTAAAGGCTAAAGGGAAAGAAGGCATTAAAAATAACTATAACCACTTCAAATTTGGTAACAAACTCAATACAAAAAGAATAATTTGTGACAACAAAAACATAGAAGGGGAAGAGGAAAAGGAGAAAATCTGTATAAGCTAATGTAGATAAGATGCTATCAGCAGAAAAAGAACTATCTCATCTATGAGATCTTTTATACAAATCTCATAGTAACCACAAAACAAAAATTCAGAGCAGCGTCATGAAACATAAAAGAAGAGGAGACTGAGAAACATCACAGAAAACCACCAAACCAAAATGGCAGACAGAAACACAAGGAAAGAGAAACAATGGAGATATAGAACAACCACAAAACAAAATACAAAATGGCAGTATTAAGCCCTCATCTATCAACAATCACCCTAAATGTAAATGGATTGAATTCACCAATAAAAAGACACAGACTGGCTGGATGGATTAAAAACAAACAAACAAACAAACATTATGCTGCCTCCAGGAGACTCATCTCAGCTCTAAAGACATAGGATCAAAATCAAGGTGTAGGGGCTGGCCCGGTGGCGCAAGCGGTTAAGTGCATGCGCTCTGCTGTGGCGGCCCGGGGTTCGCAGGTTGAGATCCCAGGCACGCACCAACGCACCACTTGGCAAGCCATGCTGTGGCGGCATCCCATATAAAGTAGAGGAAGATGGGCACGGATGTTAGCCCAGGGCAAGTCTTCCTCAGCAAAAAAGAGGAGGATTGGCATTTAATGTTAGGTCAGGGCTGGTCTTCCTCACAAAAAAAAGAAAAAATCAAGGGGTATAAGATGATACTTCAAGCAAATGGCAACCAAAAGAAAGTGGGTGTAGCCATACTTATATCAGACAATATAGACTTCAAGCCAAAAAAAGATAACAAGAGACAAAGATAGACATTATATAATGATAAATGGGACAAACCACCCAGAAAACATAACATTTATTAATATATATGCACCTAACAGAGGAGCACAAAAGTATACAAAGCAACTATTAACAGACCTAAAGGGAGAAATTGACAGCAACACAATAATAGTAGGGGACTTGAATGTAAGACCTGAAACCATAAAACTCCTAGAAGAAAACATAGACAGTATGCTCTTCAACATTGGTCTTAGCAGTATCTTTTTGAATATCATGTCTCCTCAGGCAAGGGAAACAAAAGCAAAAATAAACAAATGGGACTACATCAAACTAAAAAGCTTCTGTATGGCAAAGGAAATCATCAACAAAATGAAAAACAACTTAACAATTAGGAGAAGATATTTGTAAATCATATATCTGATAAGGGGCTAAAATCCAAAATATATAAAGAGCATATACAACTCAACAACAACAATAAAAAACAAACTGATCAAAAAATGGGCAGAGGATCTGAAAAGAGATTCTTCCAAAGAAGATGTACAGATGGCCAACAGGCACATGAAAAGATGTTCAACATCTCTATTAGGGAAATGCAAATCAAAACAACGATGAGATATCACCTCATGCCTGTTAGAATGGATATTATTAAAAAGGCAAGAAATAACAAGTGTTGGAGAGGCTGTGGAGAAAAGGGAACCCTCATACAGTGCTGGTGGAAATGTAAACTGGTGCAGCCACTATGGAAGACAGTATGGAGATTCCTCAAAAAATTAAAAATAGAAATCCAGCAATTCCACTTCTGGGTATTTATCCAAAGCACACAAAAACACGAATTCAAAAAGATATATGCACTCCTATATTCATTGCAGCATTATTGACAATGGCAAAGACTTGCAAGTAACCTAAGTGCCCATCAATGGATGAATGGATAAAGAACACACACACGATGGAATACTACTCAACCATGAAAAAGACGAAATCTTGCCATTTGTGACAACATGGATGGAACCTTGAGGGTATTATACTAAGTGAAATAAGTCAGATGGAGAAAGGCTGATGCCGTATGATTTCACACATAGGTGGAAGATAAACACATAGATATGGAGAACAGACTGGTGATTATCAGAGGGGAAGGGGTGGGGGGATGGTGAAAGGGGTAATGGAGCACATGTGTATATTGATGTATGGCAACTTGACTTTTGGTAGTGAACATGATGAAGCCTACTTAGAAGTCGAAATATGAGGATGTACACCTGAAATTTATATAATGTTATAAACCAATGTTACCTCAATAAAAAAAATAAAATGCCAAAAAAACTAAATAAGTAAATGTAATCATACTCAACATAATCTTTCATGTTTTACCTCTTTTGTCAAGATATCAATAAGTAAAAGAAATAATTCAATAGAAAAAACGGACAACATACTTAAATAGGGACTTTTCAGAAGAAGAAACCCAAGGAACAAATAAGCATATAAATAATCAGATAATAAGTCTCACTACTAATCAAGAAAATACAAATTAAAGCCACGAGATGACATTTCATACTCAAAATATTGGGAAAAAATTTAAAATATCAAGCATATACGGGGATGTGAAATCACCAGAATTATTATGTACTATGGTGAGAATATGACTTGGTACAACCACTTTGGAAAACAAATTGGCTTTATAAAGTGCAATTGGAAACACACATATTCTATGCTCCAACTATTCCACTCTCAGGTAAAGAAGCTAGAGAAACTCTTGCTGAACTATCAGGATATATTCATATAAATAGTTCTTAGCAGCGTTGTTTTCAGAGCAAAACCTGGAAAAAACTCAAGTGCACATCAACGGTAAAATAGATAATTGAAATAATATATGAATAATAATATTATACAAATACTATACAATATAATACTATCCAAATGCTACAAAATTGATCAACCATAGTTACAAATGATGAGGGTGAATATAAAATACTAACATTTCTGAACCTCAGATTCCTTATCTGTAAAATTAACTACTCAGCTGTAAAAACAGATGAAATCTTGCCATTTGCAATAACATGGATAGACTTTGAGGGTATTATGCTAAGCAAAATAAGTCAGACTGAGGGAGACAATTACCATATGACTTCTCTCATATGTGAAAGATAAACAAACAGCTAGATACAGAGAACAGATTGGTGGTTACCAGAGGGGAAGGTGGTGGGGGGAGAGTGAAAGGGGTAAAGGGGCATGTCTATGGTGAAGGATGGCAACTAGACTTTTGGTGGTGAACATGATGAAGACTATACAAAAATCAAAATATAATGATGTGGCCAGCCCCGTGGCTTAGTGGTTAAGTGCGCACGCTCCACTGCTGGCGGCCTGGTGTTCAGATCCTGGGCGCGCACTGACATACCGCTTCTCCGGCCATGCTGAGGCCGCGTCCCACATACCGCAACTAGAAGGATGTGCAACTATGACAGAGAACTATCTACTGGGGATTTGGGGGGAAAAAAAAGGAGGAGGATTGGCAATAGATGTTAGCTCAGAGCCGGTCTTCCTCAGTAAAAAAAAAAAAAAATATATATATATATATATATATATATATATAATGATGTATACTTGAAATTTATGTTATAAACCAATGTGATCTTAATAAAAAAATTGAAAAGATAAAATAATGAAATTAGGGGTTTTCCCAGAAGAGGAATTTGCATTGTCCGTTACAGTCAAACTGAGAAAAAAAAAATTCTCTAAGAACAAATTATTGATACTAAAAAAATCAGATTATTCATTAACAATTCAAGATGTATTATGCAGAACTTAGGTGATTTCATTTACGTAATTTTTCACTTAACTCTTTTTTTTCAATTAATGGGATCTTTTGTCTGCAGAAGGAAGAAGAGTCTGTGGTGCAAAGTTATGCCCAGACAGAACTATTGGCCAACGTGGATTAAAAATGTGACAAGTCACAAGATTTTTCCAAGAAATATTCACCATCAGGAAAGCAGGTTGAGGAAGAAGTGCCCTGCCGGGAGGGAAAATGTAAGTCCAAAGCTGAACAGAACAAAAGTGCTTAGGGCAGAGGGAGAGGTAGTTGATGAATAACATCTGAAGAAGGTAAGCCGCAAAGTATATGTTTATGTCAAAAAATACCAGAAGAGGTGGCTCGAAGTCTGAGTAGGGTGGTCTGGTTATTTCTAGCATGAGTGTTTTCTTATGGCAGAACAACACTGGACATCTTAAATGGCTCTATAAAAATAAAATCAACCACATCCACTTGAGAGATTGGGATGGGAGAGGGATGGATTTCCACCAGCATTATGGATTAAAAATTAATTTCCAATTTCTTCTCCATTTTTGAGAAAGTGATTATATAATCAGTAGCAGAAGGGGATGCACTAGAATGACATAGTAACATGGAGCTTATATTTAAACATGGGAACATGGATCATTGCAGTAAAGTATCCTCTTTCTCCTTCATGACTTATTTCTAATGAAAAATCAACAACTGGACACTCAGGTCAATTTGATTCTGTCTACTAGGAGACAGGGATCTCTGTATTTTTACAGTCTAGGGAATCCCAAATTGTGTTTCTCAGCTGCTGGCTGTTGGGTTACCAGGCCATACTTTTATTTTATTTTATTTTCTATTTTTTTGTGAGGAAGATTAGCCCTGAGCTAACATCCATTGCCAATCCTCTTTTTGCTGAGGAAGATTGGCCCTGAGCTAACATCTGTGCCCATCTTCCTCTACTTTATATGTGACGCCTCCACAGCATTGTTTAACAAGCGGTGCGTCAGTCCACGCCAGGGATCTGAACCTGCAAACCAGGGGCTGCAGATGCGGAGCGCGTGAACTTAACCTCTACGCCATCGGCCCATCCCCCAGGCCATACTTTTATTGCTTTGCACTTACAACCATCTTTGGCCCCTCATCCCTGTGACAGAGGTTGGTTTGTCTACCTTCCTCATTCTTCTTCTCATTCCTGGATCCAGATGAAAGAGGTGGTCTTGAAGCTAACCATTGTGGACTATTTTTTGTAAATTGATGATGGTTGAATCAAATGATTCAAAATCTTTCACCAGACGCTGTGATGTATCAAATCTAACTTACTATTATTCTAGTTAGACAGTAAAGGTATAGTAATTCAATATTTTAATCTTTGCAATAAAACATTGGAAGACAAAAGCCAAACTTGTTATAAATAATTTAATATCTAATTACAAGAGTGTCAAACCAAACTTCTTGGTTTCCTTAAAGGAAGAGACTGAGATGGGGATTCTTGAACAAATGATTTATTGAGGGAGTGCTCTCAGGAGAAAGGAAGTGAAGGAAGCAGATACAGCAGGTGAAAAATGTCAAGCAGGAATGTGGTCTAACTTGAAGTCTAGATTGAGCCTGGCCCTAAAGGTAGCTCTGGAGCATAAATTGCACCACAGAGTAGGTACTGCCTTTTGTACGCCCACACCAGTCAGTCACTGGCCGATGGCTGCCCCTGGGAGCAGCGGCAGCATTAAGGGTGTGGGGAGGCGGTTATCTTCCAGGCAAGCTGAGGGCAATTCTCTGGAGAGGGGCCAGTTATGAATGTTAGCAGCCAAAACTCACAGCAACTGAAGGATGGGAATGATAGCCGGATAAAGAGGATCTTGGTATGGCGCCAGGAAAGTCTACTAGAAACGGAAAGAAATTTTCTAGAAATACTTCCAGTGTTTATTGGACTATGGAATTGGTATAATAAAAGCTGCCAAGTTTGAATTCTGTACAATATATTGCTTGATACTTCACAAGCATATTTCAATTTACTAGAACAAAAGAGATTGGGTTTTTAGAATAACTTCAGTTTAATATGAGACAGGATCTACACTTTTAGGGCATAACTACCAATAAGATTTCACTGAGCAACAACACTTGTAAACGGAATCACTGATGATTGTCAACGGCAAGAAATTATACCAATACAAATTGCAATATTTTGAAATATCTGACAGAATAATGAGGATTTGGGACATTTCAAGACTTTCATATAATCTTTGAAATACTATATTTACAAAATAAAAGTAAATCACATTTATCTGACCAAAAAAGGGGAAAAGTTCATAAAGGGAGATATTTACCCAGAGAACTCTGAACAGAAACATGTAGCATTTCTGTCAAAAAAAAATTCTAAAATCAGCATTTATCGCCCATCCCAAATCAGATACAATTTAAAAAAGACCTACTGCTAATAAGTTTTATTATAATTTATAAGCAGAAGAGAGCACTAATTATTATAATTGGCACCCATTAGCCTAAAGCCAATCAAGATCTTAAGCTGCAGCTAGGGTTCCAGCTGCTACCTAGTTTTTATACAAGGACCTTAACTCTTAACAGGTTCCCTTCCTCCCACCTCATGTAAATAAGAGCGGCCTCTTTCTATACTACCTAATGTAGGATCTGGGAGCTTCACATTTCTATTTCTGATGACACACTAAGCACAGCTCCACTCCACTCACTTCCACTCATTATCGAAAACAGTAGTAATTTCATTGCAAGGGGAAAGTGGAAGGCATCAATGTTTGTTGAGTATCTTTTAGAAAACAGGAAATTTACATACGTTTTAATGAAGTAGTAAATTTTCACATCCATGATCTTTGAAAATAACCCTATAAAATATTTATTCTCATTCTACAGCCAAAGAAACTCAAGTTAAAAGCTGCTAAATAACTTGCCAGAAGTCTCACAAATAATAAATGACTGGACAGGTATTTGAACCCAAAGACTGGTCTTTTAAAAAAATTGTGCCTTCTATTACACTAGTTGTTCTCAAAGTATGGTCCCTGCACTGGAAGTATTGGCATCACCTTGGAACTTGTTGGAAGTACACATTCTTGTACCTTATTCCAGACCTACTGACCTAGATACTGTCAGAGTTGGGCCCAGAAATCTGTATTTTAGCAAGTCCTTCAGATGATTATGGTGCATGCTAAAGTTTGAGAATCTCTGTCCTATGCGATACTTCTTTTTTTCAGTGGAAAGAAACAGATGATGTCTTTGATCAGCTTTAGATACTTTTCCTCTTAGAAATTATAGTTCCCATGGACCCCAAAGATAGCCCTGAATTTTAACTTTAAACACTATTTCTGTTCACAAGTTTATTAAAGATTTTGTTTACTTTGCTTTTTCTTGAGGCTGGTAAATAGGTCTATTTTCTGGACGTTATCCTGAGTCTCTCAAACATTACCACACCTTTCACTTAATGCTTATTTATCCATTTATTCACCCCCATGAACTCTTTCATGCAACAACTACTATTTGAAAGCCTTTGAGTCAGGTACTGCGCTAGGCAGATTAATGGCCCCCCAAAGATATTCATGTCCTAATCCCCAGAAACTTTGAATATGTTATGTTACATGGCAAAGGGAAGTTAAGGTTGCAGATAGAATTAAGGTTGTTAATCAACTGAGCTTAAAATAGTGAGATTATCCTGGATTATTATTAGTACTCAAAAAATGAAATACTTAGGTATAAATCTAAACAAATAGGGCCGGCCCCATAGCTTGGTGGTTAAGTGAGCGCGCTCCACTGCTGGCGACCCGGGTTCGGATCCCGGGCTCGCACCGACGCACTGCTTCTCTGGCCATGCTGAGGCCGCGTCCCACATACAGCAACTAGAAGGATGTGCAGCTGTGACACACAGCTATCTACTGGGGCTTTGGGGGAAAAATAAATAAATAAAATCTTAAAAAAAAATAAAATAAAATAAACAAATATATACAAGATCTATATAAGGAAAACTATAAAACTCTGATGAACAAAATGAAAAAATAATTAAATAAGTGGCGGGATATTCCATGTTCATGGATAGGGAGACTCAATATTGACAAGATGTCAGTTCTTCCCAATTTGATCTATAGATTCAATGCAATCTCAATCAAAATCCTAGCAAGATGTTTTATAGATATTGACAAACTGATTCTAAAGTTCATATTGAGATACAAAAGACCCCCAAAAACCTAACACAATATTGAAGAAGAAGAACAAAGTTGGAGGACTGATGCTATCTGACTTCAAGACTTACTGTGAAGCTACAGGAATCAAGACAATGTGGTATTGGTGAAAGAATAGACAAATACATCAATGGAACAAAATAGGGAGCACAGAAATAGACCCACATAAATATAGTCAACTGATATTTGACAAAGGAGCAAAGGCAATAAATGGAGCAAAGGTAGTCTCTTCAACAGATATTGCTGGAACAACTAGACATCCACAAGCAAAAAAATGAATCTAGACACAAACTTTACACCCTTCACAATAATTAACTCAAAATGGATCATAGACTTAAACGTAAAAAGCAAAACTATAAAACTCCTAGAAGATAACATAGGAAAAAACCTAGATGACCTTGGGTATGGTGATTCCTTTTTAGATATAACACCAAGAACATGATCCATGAAAAAATAACTGATAAGCTGGACTTCATTAAAATTAAAAAGTTCTGGCCTGTGAAAGACATATCAAGAGAATAGGAAAACAAGCCATAGACTAGGAGAAAATATTTGTAAAAGACACATCTGATAAAGGACTGTTATCTAAAATATATAAAGAACTTTTAAAACTCAACAGTAAGAAAACAGCCTGATTAAAAAAATGGGCCAAAGCCCTTAATAGACACCTTGCCAGAGAAGATATACAGATGGCCAATAAGCATATGAAAAGATGCTCCACATAATATGTCATCAGTGAAATGCAAATTAAAGCAACAATGAGATACCACTACACACCTATTAGAATGGCCAAAATTTGGAAGACTAACAACACCAAATGCTGGCGAGGATATGGAGCATCAGGAACTCTCATACTTTGCTGGTAGGAAAACAGAATTGGTCAGCCACTTTGAGAGACAGTTTGGCAGCTTTTTATAAAATTAAACATTCTTTTACCATATGATCTAGCAATTGCACTCCTTGGTGTTTACCCAAAGAAGTTGAAAACTTATGTCCACACAAAAACTTGCACATGGCAGCTTTATTCATAATTGCCAAAACTTGGAAACAGCCAAGATGTCCTTCAGTAGGTGAGTGTATAAATAAACTGTGGCACATCCAGATAATGGAATATTTTCAGAGTTAAAAAGAAACGAGCCATCCAGCCATGAAAAGACATGAAGAAATATTTTATTCATATTACTGAGTGAAGGAAAACAATCCAAGAAGGTTACATACTGTATGATTCAGACTGTATGACATTCTGGAAAATGCGAAACTATGGAGACAATAAAAAGATCAGTGGTTGCCAGGGGTGGGAGGGAAGAGATGAATAGGCAGAGCACAGAGGATTTTTAGGGTGGTGAAAATACACTGTACGATATTATAATGATGGATATGTCATTATACATTTGTCCAAACTCACTGA
Source organism: Ceratotherium simum simum (assembly GCF_057802395.1). NCBI lineage: Eukaryota > Metazoa > Chordata > Mammalia > Perissodactyla > Rhinocerotidae > Ceratotherium > Ceratotherium simum. The sequence continues at coordinate 106,219,926 of NC_141940.1, read as the reverse complement.
ATATAGAACACCAAGAGTTAACCCTAAGGTAAACTATGGACTTTGAGTAATTATGATGTATCCAATGTAGGTTCATCCTTAGCAAAAAATATCCCATACTGTTGAGGATGTTGATAATGGGAGAGGGTATGCATGTGTGTGGTCGGGGGTATATGGGAAATCTCTGTACGTTCTCTCATTTTATTGTAAACCTAAAACTGCTCTAAAAAATAAAGACTTTTAAAAAATAAAAATAAAAAGTTCTATTTAAAAAGCAACTTAAGTCCCTTAAACATAAATTTCTTCCTTAGCATTTCTTTCGCCAATATGAGTGTTTGGGAAGAGAAGCTGTTTTCTAAAAGACTTCTAAATGATGATTTTTTTCTAGCTACAGATTTCAAAAAGCATTTAAAAACAGTTTCACAGTGTACTCTCCTGGATGACATCTTTCCTTTGATGCAGAGGAATGACTTTTTCTAAAAGTATTTTTTAAATAGTTGCTCTCCCCAAGGCAAAGGTACCTCATTCTAATGTCTTTTCAGCCTCTTGCCCCTCTTCATCCTCTATTATTTTTCAAATCTTTCAGCACTACTGATTACTAAATCTTTTATTACTAAAATTTTATTACTAAAATTACTAAATATTTTATTAAGTGGGCTGGACCAAATGAAATATTTGATTCTATGTCGTCCTCCATTTTGAAACCATAAAGAAAAATATTCTAGGTAATAGGACTCGATTTTTGTCTGGGTTTAATTTTCATTACATGTCCTAATTAACTCAACCATTTCTGCCCAAATTTCTCTTCTTTTTAATAAAAGAAACAGAAAAAGCTCAAATCTCCATGGTTGCAAGTAGAGATAAAAAGACTAAACATCAGTTTGCTTTAAGTGTTCAACAATTAAAAATAAAGAAAATAAACAGTGGTCTGGAGTTTTACTGCAACACCCACAGTAGCAGGAGAGGGGTGTCATATTTACTATTATCTTTCTTGATATTTCATCAAACTATATAATGTAATTTGAATTTCACAGGCCTTGTTAATAATGCAGACACTTCATATTTGTGTATAAACTTCCTTTTGGAGAGTTCAAATCTCCTTCATAATATTTTCTCTAACCATGCCAATATTCTACTTAGTAGGCTTAGTTATTTATTTCCTCCCAATGCTAGAAATGAGAAAATGAGACATAAAGACTCAGGATATCTGGCATGCATTCATAGAGAGAAGTTGTTGAGTCAAAACTATGATGTATCTCTTAAGTTCCAAACTAATTACCAATTCAGCTTTGATTCTTTCCTAGATTAAAAGTAAACATTTATTCTTTAGTGTAAGAAACTTCTCCTTCTATCCATGACTAAATTTACCTTCCTGTATAAAACAAAAACAAGACAAAATATATATTAAAAATAGTTTAGATACTCTACATCAGGTAGCACAGGACAATGATCCCCAAGATAAGGAAAATCAATGGGGTGAGCCTATGATTATACGAGTTCACTGTTTAGAGAGAGATTCGAGGCCCTAGCACAGGGATGGATGAACCTAGGCAGACCCTGGAGGTCACCCTGAGTTGAGGAGATGGAGCTAGAATCTGGGGATACCAAGGCAACTAGAGTTTTCAGGGCAGTATATCAAAGAGGAAAGAGCTGAACAAAGACAGAACTCCAGAGATCTGCAGAAGGTCCCCACATCTTCTAAGTATAGATCAATGCACATGGAGGAAATTACCTGATGGCAGGGACAGAACTGTCCAGAGACAATTCTCTATGGGTCTCTGTATTAGTCTGCCAGGGCTGCCATAACAAAATACCAAAGACTGGGTGACTTAAACAACAGAAATTTATTTCCTCACAGTTCTGGGGGCTGGAAGTCCAACATCAAGGTGCTGGAAGGGTTGGTTTCTCCTGAGGACTCTCTCTTGACTTGCAGATGGCCGCCTTCTTGCTGTGTCCTCCTATGGTCTTTTCTCTGGAGTCTCTTCCTCTTCCTATAAGGACGTGAGTCATATTGGATCAGAGCTCCACCCTTCTGACTTCATTTAATCTTTATTACCTCGTTAAAGGCCCTGTCTCCAAATATAGTCACATTGGGGATTAGGGCCTCAACATATGAATTGTGAGGGGGTCAGAATTCAGTCCATATCTGTCTCTTTTGTTTCTGCATGTCTTACAAGCAGATTCACTAACTGTCTTTGTTCTGGCATATCCTTTCAAGGGTATTTTTATAGTGAACTGTCTTAGATATAATGTTTCCCTTGAAAGCAAAGGACAAGCAGGCTTACTGTCCAGTATAAAAGATCTAGATTCACTAAGCTTAGGTTTCCTCTCCTATGACATAACCTACTGCATGTGCAGGAGTCACCTGGTCCTCTTCACATTACTCTGTGAGAATTGGGGCTCATGGAACTTGTGACCTCTGTCCAGGGTCTTGTGTCTTCTGTCAGCATCCATGACACTGTGGCAGCCAAGTTGTTAGCTTGCAAGTAGAGCAAAAGTTCAGACTTTTCATAGATCTTCAAAAGAACTACCCTAAAGAATTAGAACAATCATCATATCTCTCACAGGGCCAGCAATAGTTCGTAGTCCCACCAGTCAAAATGGAAAACCTTGTAAGCCACAAGGTATAGGGGAGAGGACTCAGAATGACATGCTATAGTGATGGATAAAATTCAGCCGTAGATTAATGGCTGCTCTAGTCCCATCAGGCAAAGCTTAAAAGTAAGGCTTGAAAGGATAAAAGCATTTCAAAATAAATTAACTGCAACTCAGAAGAAAGTTTAAGAATATCCAGGGTCTAACACTTCGCATTTCTGGCATTCAATAAAAAAAATGACTAGGCTTGCAAAGAAGCAGGAAAATATTACTCATAATAAGGAGAAAAACAAATAAATAGTAACAGATTCAGAAATTACACAAATGTTAGAATTAGTAAATAAGGACTTTAAAACAGTTACCATAACTATATTCCATATGTCCAAGAAGGTAGAAGAAAGAATGAGCATATTAAGCAGAGATAAACTCATAGAAATTAAAAATACAATGTCTGAGACAAAAAATACATTGCATAAACTAACAGGAGATAAGCCACTGCAGAAACAAAGAGTAGTGAACTTGAATACATACCAATAGGAACTGTCCAAAATAAAACAGAGAAAAAATACTGAAAAAAAATGAACAAAGATGGGGCTGGCCCAGTGGTATAATTGTTAATTTTGTGCATTCCACTTTGGCGGCCCAGGGTCCGTGAGTTCAGATATCGGGCGCAGACCTACACACTACTCGTCAAGCCATGCTGTGGTAGCATCCCGCATACAAAGTGGAGGAAAATTGGCACAGATGTTAGCTCAGTGACAATCTTCCTCAAGAAAAAAGAGGAGGATTGGCAACAGATGTTTGCTCAGGGCCAATCTTCCTCACCAAAAAAAAAAAAAAAGAACAGAGCATCAATTGAGCTGTGGGACAATATCAAGTTGTCTAACATATATGTAATTGGAGTCCTCAAACGTGAGGAGGGGAGGAGTGAACAGAAAAAAAAAATATTTGAAGAAACAATGGCCAAAAATATTCTAAATTTGCTAAAAACTATAAACCCAAGATCCACAAAGCTCAGTGACCTGCAAGCACAATAAACATGAGGAAAAATACACCATGGCACATCACAATCAAATTGTTTTAAATCAGTGATAAAGAGAAAAATCTTAAAAGGAGCCAGAGACAGAAAGATACATTATATATAGAGGAACAAAGATAAGAATTACAGCAGACTTCTCACTGGATTCAATGCAAGTGAGAAGACACTGGAGCAGCATCTTTAATGCAAGGGTAAAAAGGAAAACTAGAAACCTTGAATATATACCCAGTGAAAATATCTTTCAAAAACAAAAATGAAATAAAGACTTTTTCATACTTACAAAAGCTGAAATAATTCTCCACCAAGACTTGCATTACAAAAAGTGTTAAAAGAATTCTTCAGGTGGGATAAAAATGATACTAGATGAAAATCTGGATTTTCACAAAGGAATGAAGACCACCAGAAATGGCAAATACAAAGACTTTTAAAACTATTTTTTAACAAACTTTAAAATATAATAGTCAGTTTAAAGCCAAAATAATAATAATGCAGTGTATGGTTTATAGCACATATAGAAATAAAATGCATAATGACCCTAGCACAAGGGTTTAGAGGGGGAAATGTTTGTAAGGTTCTTATATCATAGGTTAAGTAGTATAATGTTAACTTAAGGACTATGATACGTTAAATATGTGTCCTATAAACCCTAAAGCAATCACTTAAAAAGAAGAATTATAGCTAATTAGCCAACAAAGGAAAAAAAATTAAATCATAAAAAATACCCATTTCAAAAAAAAAAGGCAGAATAGAAAGGGAAAAAAAGAAACAAATAATTGATGTATTTATTAGAAACAATTGGCCTGATGGTAGACTTAAACCCAACCATGTCAATAATCACATTAAATTTAAGTGGCCTAAATACTCCCAATAAAAGGTAGAAATTGTCAGATTGAATAATATAAAAAGGAAGACCCAATCATAGACCAAACCAAGAAGCCTACTTTGAATATAAAGTTAAAAATAGTTAAAAGTGAAAAAATGGGAGAAGATATAGCACCTTAACACTAATTAAAAGGAGGGCATAGCAGCTATAATAATATCAGAAAAAAGTAGATTTCAGAACTAAGAAAATTCTATAGGATGAACAAGAGGCTACTTTTAATAACATAACTCCTGAAAAACAACAAAATATGGTGAATTAATAACTCAAACCTGAATTCTGGTCACTATCCATCTTTTCTCTTTTCTGACCTTTATTTTCCTCAGATATGTGATAAAGGATTTGGACCAGAAGATTCTTAATTCTTGAACATTATTAGAAGTCTAGATTTTAGTAAGTTTTCCATCACTGAAAATTGTCAAACTATTTGACATCCCATGGGTAATGCTTTTGATGGTATTTATGAATGGTATAAAATATGACCATTGACAATCATCAGGTCTCTTATAAAACTAGAATTCTAGGGTTTTATTTCAATATCAGTACCAGGTATTTTACAAAAGTTCATGAATTACTGAATATAATAAAGATCTCATAACAACTCAATGGGAGTTTTATTGGTGGGTCAAAAAAAGATTCTTCCTTGAAAGTCCCATTAAACATTTAAAAAAGAGTGTTCACTTTTAAATTCCTACATTGGTAGACAGACCTAGAGGGAGATGAGGAAAACCTGTTTCAATGCTAAGCAACAGATGGCAGACAAAAGATATTATCATATACCTTCAACCAGGCAGGATAAATTGTTCAAATATATTTAGCAGCTGCTAAAGCAAATAGAGATACAGAGGAGGTAAAACAAATAAACAAACAAAAGAATTTCAAATGATCCTGTGGAGACTAATTAAGGAATTGTGCAGTTTTAAAGCTATGTATTTCTGTAAATTCCAGCCTTGTCTCAGTTCTTAATTGTTTTCTTTAAAGTTTTAACACATCTGAGAACTGTTATCCTGTGTCTTGGTGCTCTGTCCATCTTAAAAACTACCAAAAAGTTCACAGTTGTCTCCCTGGGGAAAGTGAAACAAGTTAATCAAGGCCAGGTCGATTTCTAGCTAGAGAACTGACTGTCTCAACACTGAAATACATATCTTAATTGACTCGTGGAATTGACGTGGCAGGCTACAAGGTTTGAAGTCACACCAAATGACAGGGTGGTGTGCTGAGAAGAATAATGGTTCGGGTGTCAGTAGACAGGTCTTTGCTAATGGTAGTAACAGTTATGGGAGCCCTGAAAAACCACTCAGCATCTCATGGCTCAATTTCCTTATTTATACACAGGGGAAATCATTCCTGTGCTATCTATCTCAGAGGCCTTTTATGTGGATCAAACTATATGAAACATTTGGTAACAGTAAATAGAACAAAAAGAGGAAATGGAAAATAACTAGAGAAAAATTATTTATGAATTATTCTAGATATTTAAAGTTTATACTGTTTCATATTTTATAAATTTGAGATATATTTTATTATTTATTTGTATTTTATCATTTTATTTTATTTTATCACTTATCATTTTATTAGTAAAACTACCCTTTGAATTATATAAGGAAAATATTTAGTTTTCTAAAAAAGGAACTAAAAAGGAATTGCTCAAGTTCAAAACCTAATTCGTAACATAGTCGTTGACCTATCTTCTGTGTACAGAAGACTTTTCCCAACAATTTGAGCTGCCCAGAAAATGGAATAATCTGTCTTTGAAAATAATGAGCTCCATTTCTGTAGATATTATAAGAAGAATTATTCCTGCATTGAAAGGAAGGAGATAAGTGAATATTAAAGGAAGCTCAGGCTGCCAAAAGGGTCCATGTCACAGAAAAAAAAATGCTAAAGAACTCTAGGGCCTAGTGCTTCTCCAACATAATGGGGCTTGGCCTGGATGTGCAGGCAAAGGCAAGACTTGAGCAAACTGGGAGATAGAGGAAAGGGAGGCTAGCATGAACTGGATTTTTCCTATGGAATAGGAAACAACAATGTATTGCACCATCTTCTGGATGTGATATGCGAACAGTGTTTCCCCTAGTTGACAATGGCAGTGAACATTCTGGTGTCCAGTTTAAGAAGATGAGGTAAGCAGCCATTGTTCCATAACATTAACCGAGCCTGGTAAAATTCTGGTTAGATGCATTACTGGCAGACTTAAGGTCAATACACACACATACACACACACACACACACACACAGAATTTTGATATTTTGCCAAGGTAATAATGATTCCTATTTCACCACATTTAAAACATTAAATTGTATACATTTCAATGTCAATATGTATGTCTATAATTACCAATAAAATTTAAATTCCCACATCTGTGCATAATCCAGGCAATGAAACAGACCTGAAGTTACCTATATTTTCAGCAATTACATTTTGAAGAAAAGCAAATATTCCCTAGAGGTATATGTCCCAGCATTTTCTTTAGTTTTAAATAACACTTTAAAATTTACAAATTGTTGTAAAAGCATTGTGTTTTCCACTGAGTTTCTAAGAAAGACATTTCTAAGAAAAAGCCTGGATTTGAATTAATTCATTCAGAATTAGATCATAGCTGTATGTGATGGCTGTATGGCAGGAACCATGGTAAGGAATTTGCTTACTTTGTTCCATTTAATCCTCTATAACTCCATTAATTCAGTACTACTATGATCCTCTTTACAGATGGTCAAACTGAGGTTAGTGAGATCCAGAGTCTCCCAGTTAGGATGTCGCAGATCTGGGATTCTCCCCTGGCAGTCTAACTCCAAAGCCAATGTGTTTAATTCCTGCAGTCTACTGCTTTTGCAAAGTGAACGAGTTACTTAAAATGACTTTTGCATGCAAATACTATAAGCATCGTATCCTTTATCACAATGCAGGAACATAAATTCTTCCGATTCTTCTAATTTTATTCTATTTTTCATTTGCATTGAGTTACTTTCTTAGGAACATGGTACACATTAAGAATTTTAAGAACACCCATTCACTTGAGCATCATGTTGGGTCCTGTAGACCTAAGTTCTGTCCATGTGTGAGTACAACAATACCCTTTTTGACAGAAAGCTCTGTGCTGTTAAATATAGCCACACAGTAAAAATCTCTCATATTTAAAGGAAAAAACTCCTAACTTAGAGAACTAAAAGGCAAGTTGTGGAAATGTATTTTCACAATATGATTTATCCTTATTTCACTTTTTCAAAAACAAGGAGGGGCCATCATTTGGCAACATTTCCTGAAAACACCAAACAACAGTCTGTCTAATTACTTCTGTGGTATTCTTGACAGAAATACATAACCTGAAACTAATCATGAGGAAACATCACACTAACTTAAACTGAGTGAGGGACATTCTATAAAATAACTGCCCAGTACTCTTCCAAAGTGTCTCAGTTGTGAAAGGCAAAGAAATCTGAGGAACTGTTCCAGATTAAAGAAGAATAAAGAAATATGACCACTTAATATGTGCGATCCTGGATTGGATAATGGACCAGGGAGAAACTTTTTTTTTTCTAAAAAAGATATTACTGGGAAAATTGGCAAAATTAGAATCAGATCTGTGGATTAGCTGATACTATTATATCAGAGTTAATTTCTTGATTTAAATAATTGTACTGTGGTAATGTAAGAGAATGTCTTTGTTTTAAGGAAATAACTACAGGTAAAGGGACAGTATTTTTGTAACTCTCAAATATGTCAGAAAAAATATATCCCAATGCACTGTTTCTATGAAACCAATTTGCATGCTTTAACCCCCTATTAAATTATACATGGATTCCTCGGATGCCAAGAGCCAATTTGTTCATTTTTGAAGCACTGGGCATGCATTAGCATTTTAGAAGACATGAATACAATATTCGCAATGGCGTTTCCTATATTCACTTTATGAAAAATTTGACTGGGTGATTACTTCTCTATATGCCATAACTGTAGTTTGAAACCCTGTTATATCCTAGAAGTTGGCTTGGCTTCTCCAAGCAACATGAGAAAGGTGGGGTCATGATATTCAGTCAATACAATTCGCCTCCCAACTCTCATCCTTGTCAACTCTAACGCCTAACTTCACTGGCCATTTCTTAGTCATCTCCGAATGTCCTGGAAAGCCCATGAGGTGCTAGACTCTGATCCCTGGATGATTTGGACTCTGTCAGAATACTAATCGTGATATGCCTTCAACCTCATTATGAGTCTCAAATTCTTGAAAATCTGATTATGACCTCAAAGTAACACATAGCATATTGTTTCCAGGAATATATGGATCCTCAGAATAAAAGAGGCACACTCATGCTCCCACCTCTCCATACCCTTGTCTAGTTTTAAAATAATGAAAATTTAAAATTTCCACTTTTATGCTTTATTGACTTTTTAAATGCTAGATTGAGCCCTATGCTCTGACAGTTTCCAAGGAATAACTTTTTGAAAGAAATATAGAATATTTGGTCAAATTAATTATCATTCAATCATAACATAAAAGGAAAGTACTAGTAAATAAGGAGCTTATATATTCTCATATACTGTAAGAATAAATAAATCTTTACTAATTCTCCCTTGGAGATGAAAATATTTTCTTAAAGTGATCCTAGATCTGTTCACTAGGAATCTGATTCCCCAAATAATCTGAGTATAGATAAAAGAGACTTTTAAATACTTCCATGCCTTGTCTTTTGGGAAAATATTCCACTTTACAATATGCTACAGACTGCAAAACCCTTAACTGCCCTTACTTTGAAAAATAGAGATATGGTCATCTTAACTCTTGGTTGATAAGGCCCACCAAAAGACCATCAACTAAAGCAAACAATAAAAATCCAAAAACAGACAAGTTCCATTGAAACACCTCAAATATATAGTAATTTATTATTTTAGTATAAAACCCTACTGTTTGTAAAAGTTTTTACCAATGTTTTCTAAGACACAGATCTAAGGGAGATCTCAACCCCAGGAGCACTCCAGCCTCAATACCAGGACACTCTTTTTGTTCCATCATAGTTTCTGAGCATTTTACATCTTGTATACTTTCATATTTAGTAAATTTTGCTTATTTTGGCCCCTCATTCAATAATTCCTTCATCAATTAAAACTTCCTAACTTCCTGATGTCTGCCAAATTTGTATCCATCCTTCACGCATCAAATACAATATCATCTTCTCACTCACTACCCTCTTATCCAAGGTGAAATGAAATGTTATCTCATGGGCATACCACAGAACTTTCACATATACAGACCACAAAATATCTCACATGGCTTTTATTAATATTGGGTGGGTATGATGGTTAATTTTATGTGTCAATTCGGCTATGCCACAGTACTCAGATATTTGATCAAACATTATTCTAAATGTTTCTATGAAGTCATTTTTTATATGAGATTAATGTCTAAACTAGCAGAGTTTGAGTAAAGCAGATTATCCTCCATAATGTGGGTGGGCCTCATCTAATCAGTTGAAGGCCTTAATAGAAAAAGGCTGACCTCCCCCTAAGAAAAGGGAATTTTGCCAGCAGACTGCCTTTAGACATGAACTGCATCATCAACAATTCCTTGGGTCTCCAGCCTGCTGGCCCAACCTTCATTTTGGACTTGCCAGCCTCTACAATTGCATGAGCCAATTCCTTAAAATCCTTCTGGATTCATAGATAGATATAGATTTAGATATCTATAGATATTGAAGTCTATAAATATTTATATCTATACATCTTGTTTGTTCTGTTTCTTTGGAGAACTCTGACTAATCTAATAGAGTGGAGGATACTGGAATGTCTGATTTTGACTTTCTGTATTTTTCTATATCTTTAAATTTTTGCATAATTAAGATCCCACTTGAATTTAGATACAAAAAAATGCCAAGAACTCTTTTGTTAAATTGGATGCACATACACTAAAATGCTAACAATTGTTATCTTAGGGTGCCATTTTTTAAAAAATAATTTTATTTATTTATTTTTCCCCCCAAAGCCCCAGTAGATAGTTGTATGTCATAGTTGCACATCCTTCTAGTTGCTGTGTGTGGGACACGGCCCCAGCATAGCCGGAGAAGCGGTGCGTCAGTGTGCGCGGAGGATCGGAACCGGGCCGCCAGCAGCGGAGCACGCGCACTTAACTGCTACCCCACGGGGCCGGCCCTTAGGGTGCCTTTAATACTTTTTTCTTTGCATCAGTCTCTATTTTCAAAGTATCCTATAAAGAACTGTATTACTTATGTTACACAAAAGGAAAAAAAGCTACAATCTGTGACAAAAGCATCAAAAATATCTTTAAGATAATTGGAGATTTCATTTATCCCCTGGGGCTACTTGCACCCTGGTTTGAAGGCAGGTGAATAAACGCTTGAGGTCAGCCATGTTGGAAGGTCAATAGGAAATGATATCAACCACGGCGAACTGGAGAATGTGTACCCCATTGATAAACAGCAGTGGCTGTGGGTCCAGCAGGCCACAGTTAAAAAGTTTTAAAAATGTCAGACTTTTATTTTGCTTAAAAAATATAACAATTTAAAAATGATAGCAACTAATTAAAAAAGAAAAATTAACGACTCAGCTTTCCAAACAAACCACTGAGGACTTTGTTTTATGGCCTCAGGCTGATACCCTTTAAAAATGATTTAACTTCTCAGAAATAAATTGATTTTATCGTACCCACTGAGAATATCATCTTTCAGAGCGATACTGCACGCTTCTACATGTTGTTGACTGGGGTATGAATTTCAGAGGCAGAATTAAAGAAATGTAAATATTCATTGATGAATGACCGTTTACTTCACTTTAAGCAGAGTGGTTCTATGATGATCTTCGTCTGTCTCTCTTCAGTCAATTCAAGGGATCTCCCAAGCTAAAAACTACTCATTCACATAACTCTAGGCTATTTAAAAAATGTATATGAACAATAAACTTAAGAAGTCTCAAGGAGATCTCTTGCTGACATAGTTGTTTGGATCAGTGGTTTTCTCAAGGGGTTGGTATCACTCACTCCAGGGGAACATTTTAGGTTACCAGAGTGATGGAGGTGGGGAGCTACTAGAATGAAGTAGGCAGAGGTCCAGAAATGCTCCAGATTGTCCCAAATGTAAAGAACTATCCTGTCCCCCTATGACTTGCAAACATCCCCACTGAATGTTCATGAACATGAAAAGCCTTTTCATATGTGAGGATAGATAGCCTCATTCCATTTTACATAGAAACACAAAGCCTGTTTGTAAAGTTTTAAAATAACCTGAATTTTCTAGAAATGCAACTTCCATGCAGACTAAGGAAAGTTGTGCTTTGCTCTCCTCAGAATGTTACCAAGAGTTGCTTACTCTTCCAGAAAATTATACCAATGAAGTCAATGCTGCTCATGGTATTTGAGTAGCCCACACTACACAGCTGTACCTGTTGGTATTTATAGCTGTCACAAGTCCAGTGATTCTATGAAGAGGCACAAGCATCTGACTACCTCATTATGTGTTCTAGATGGTCATGCCTAAGCATTTACATACTAAAATACCTTTTTTTAAAAAAAATAAAGTGCTTGGCAGTTATGTCTCCTTTATATTAAAGTTAGAATATCATAGTGCTTTTAAAAATTTATGTTTGTCAGTAGGTTCTATTATCTATAAATTTTATTTCAGGATATTAAATGAGGCATTAAAATATTTATTATTAAAAGAGATTGTTAGGTCCAATTAAGGTGAGAAACACTGACTTCGAATCTCTCCTGATTGATGAGCCTAATCCATATTCATATCCTCAAGGTTAGAAATGCAGTGCAGTCATTCCATCTCTGCAATGAAACGTTTCATTTTTGCCATATTATGGACGTATCACAGTGTGGAGCATCATTTCTTAAAACTTTATGAAAGTTTTCTTGTTTAAAAGTTCAAGGACTTGATTTTTTTCATAATCACCGAGCAGGATTTAGGTATACTTATTCTCCCACTCTTCATTGTTATGGCTTGTGCTATCTCAAAGAAGAAATTAAAACACATTTAGTGTATTCATTAAGCATTTATAAAGTTTGATTTATGAGCATACCTTTATTAGAGAACCTCAGTTATCAATGACACTTTGAAGACTATTCCAGTCTGTTGCCAAATCAGAGCCCTGTGAGCTACAGTCCCATCCTCTAATTTTTAGATTGTGTGTAAAACATTTGGTACACTGAGCTTAAAATGTTAGACTCTCATTGCGATTTTACTAATAGTCCCATTCTGGGGGAAATAAAGAAGTCTTTGTTATTAATGACTCAAGACAGCTTAAATTCTCCTTTAAATTGACCTTCAGAACTTTTTGGAAGTTCTACCTGGAAGTCCGATTCAGCTATACGCTTATCAAAACTACTTAAGTCATCTTCTTAAATGAAGTGTGAAACTTCAGAAAGAAAACAAGATGAGGGGTAAATATAGGAAGGGGCCACCCACCTGGCCAGCCAGATGAGCTAAGTTAATGCTGGATGGATCCATAGGTTGAGGCAGCCATAATCCAGTTTCATCTGTCAGAAATATCTCCCTACAATGTCGTCTGAAGCCACATAAGCTATTCAAGTCGGCAGCAGGCATTCTCCTCATTGCGTTGTTATGGACTCTTGAAAATCTAATTAGAATGCAGCATAAAAAACAACCAACCAACAAGTAAATGAATGAAAAATTCTCACTCCAATCTTTGCTTTGTCAGTACTGGGATCACCATTGCCCTAATAATTTTAAAGCATGGTATAGCTCTCATTTCTTCCTTACCATTTCATATAACATCTACTTCATTCTTATTTTAATTAGTTATTTAAACAAAAAAGCCTTATCCCATTTCCCCCTTTAAATTTATCCTCTTACATCTCCAGATAAATCTCACATTGTGCCACTTTTCTGGCCCTTACAAAGTCAAAACCTCTGAATCTGACATTATTGAACAAGTTGGATTCAGTGGGTTGACACCCTGAAACAGCTTTATTTAACTCACACTGCTTTTTCTATAGCTTTATTGAAATATGTCACATACCTTACAATTCATTTAAAGCATACAACTGAACCCTAAAAGAGATCTCATACCCATAAGCAGTCAACCCAAATCCTTCCTTCCCTACCTCAGCCCTAAGCAATACTAATCAACTTCCTGTCTCTATAAATTTGACTATTCTGGCCATTTTGTATAAATGCAATGATACAATACACGGTTTTTTGTAACTGAGTTCTTTTACTTAGCATAATGTTTTCAAGATTCATCCATGTTGTAACACGGATCGGTACTTCATTCCTTTTTATAGATAAATGATATTCTACCGTATGGATATACCACACTTTGTTTATCCATTCATTAATTGATGGACATGTGGGTTGTTTCCACTTTTGGCTCTTATACATAATGCTGCTATGAACATTCATGTACAAGATTTTGTGTGGACATATGTTTTCATTTCTCTTGAGTATATGCCCAGGGTACATTGCTGAGTTATACGGCAACTCTATGTTTAACCATTTGAGAAGGTGCCAAAAAGTTTTCCAAAGTAGCTGCACCATTTTACATTCCCACTAGCAATGTACAAGGGTGCCGATTTTCATACACCCATGCCAAATCTTGCTACTGTCCATCTTTTTTTTATAGTGACCATATAGGAGTGAAGTGGTGTCTCACTGTGGCTTTGATTTGCATTTCCCTAATGACTAAGGATGTTGAGCATCTTCTCATGTTCTTATTGGCCATGTGTACATCTTCTTTGGAGACATATCTATTCAAATCCTTTTATAAGTTTTTTTACTTGGGTTACTTGTCTTTCTAATTGAGTGGTAAGAGTTGTTTATATATTTCAGATACCAGTCCCTTATCAGATATATGATTTGCAAATATTTTCTCCCATTCTGTGCATTTTCTTTTCGCTTCCTTGATGGTGGCCTTTGAAGCAGAAAAGTTTTTAATTTATCTATTTTTTCTTTGTCATTTGTGCTTTTGATATCATATCTGAGAAACCATTACCTAACCCAAGCTCACGAAGATTTACTCCTATATTTTCTTCTAAGAGTTTTATAGTTTTAGCTCTTACATTTAGGTCGATGATCTATTTTGAGTAAATTTTTTATATGTTTTATTCTAAAAATGGTCTTACCTCCTTCAGGGTAGAAAAGATGTAACAGCAAATGTGGCATCCCTTAAGAAGTGCTAATCATGGAGTGGCACCATTCAATGTTTGCCTTAAGAACCTAAATTCAGGGTTTCCATTTTGACTGCCACAGATATTTTTAGGAATCATGATAGTGGCCACTAAATTCCACATGCTTTATGTGGCACATTACTAAGAGGAATCATTGGATATCTACATGACATTGGGCAAGTCATCCTTTGGACTTCAATTTCCTTATTAGTAAAATGGTGATATAATAGTGCTCCTAAAGGGTTGTAATAGAAAATAAGTAATAAAATGCATGTAAAGTGCTTAGCATAGCAAGCATATTACGTCCATTTAATAATATTAATGACATTCTTATTATTCATATTGTTAATATTATTACTATCTCATTTAATCTCCACAACAAACTGTCTTGCAGCCAGATTATATCAGTCAGGGTCAAGTCAGGAAAACAAGTATTTCAATAGAGGTAATTTAAAACAGGGAACTAGGTGCAGAGATATTGGAGAGGCTAAGAAAAGGCAAGGTGAGGAAACCCAGAGAATAAAAACTAGAGGAAGCTCCTGCCAATCCTAGAGCTGGAGGAATAAAACCAAGAAATTATTTTAGTTGATCTCAGAAGACAGAGTTCCTAAGAGGTAGCTTGGAACCATGGAATAGGTGATGTCTGAGAGGCTATCCAAGCAAGAACTGGAAACCTGCAGGAGGGGGCTACCATGGAGCGGAGGGCCCAGGTGGAGCTGGGACCAGAGAAAAGAAAATGCCCAGCAGGAGCTTAAACAACAGGAGAAATGCAGGCTCTGCTGGAGCCACCACCCTAAGCAGAGAAGGAGGGAAGAGAGACTCCGGTTTTTCCCCTGGTCCTGTCATCCAATGTCCCATCAGTGCTACCTATTGGTTAAAACTAATCAGAAGCAAGGTTGCCTAGGAAATGTAGTACACTGATGTCAGATCCCTGAGAAACAGAGTAAAGAAGGGCCAAGAACGGATCTGAGAGCAAACACACAGACATCCGGCACAGAGGCTAAGTATGCGCAAGAATTTTGTCTCGAATCACTGCCGAGTCAGGATTTGGCTTGTTAATGCTCTCTTTCCATCATAATATAAAACCTCTCTAGAATCCTTAAGGAAAAAAAGCACTGGAGGATGACTGGAGTAACCCCAGGAATAGTAATCTAGATAGTAATTAATTTAGTAATTTAGGTAGCACTCTGCTTTCATTTTAATGGAAGCTCAGACTGTTTTACTAGTGCTAAAATCGTACAACTAATTTAATTATTTCTGTTGTTGCTTCCAAGAGCCAATTATAGGTACAACGATAGAGAGACAGAGACAGAGAGACAGAGGGAGAGGTACCTTGAATGAGTTGAGTTAATCATTTTACTCAGTTTGTGGTACATTGTCCCGTACAAGGACCCATTTTGTCTTTATTAATTGATTGAATACTTGAATAATATCTCATTTTCTTCATACCCTACTCTCACTTTTCTCCTCTTGCCTTCAGTCACCATTTAAATTGTATCTTTACATATGTTCTTGCAAAATGTACATTGTTTTGTATGCACATACTTTTAATGCATGTAAAAGTAAAAAACACATTTTAGTTCTGATTCTGTTAATTTTTGTGACTAACCTCCACTGATGCTTTTAAGATCTAATCTATACAAGTTGATCTTTGTCCATCTAATCAGTTGCTTTTAACTACTCATAGTGTCTCAAGTTGTACATCTACCACATTTTACCTGAACACTCCCAGGCAGAGACATGCAGACTGCCTGCATCTCCCAGGCAGACCATCACCACTTCAATATACATCCTGTGCATGTACCCTGATGTACCTTTATGAAAATTTCCTTGGAATATAAACACAGTGGCAAAATTGCTAAAGCTTAGGTGTGTATATATTTAATTTTACTAAGTAGTGCAGATTGCTCTCCTGAATGGCTGCACTGGTCTACAGTTTTAGAAGCAATGATGAGAGTTTCCATGTCCCCAAATCTCTGACTGCACTTGGCACAATCCAGAATTCTAATTATTGCCAGTCTAATAGGAGCAGAGTGATGTTGTTTTCTTTCCATTTCTATTTCTTTTTTTTTCCCCCAAAGCCCCAGTAGATAGTTGTGTGTCATAGCTGCACATCCTTCTAGTTGCTGTATGTGGGACACGGCCTCACCATGGCCAGAGAAGCGGTGCATCGGTGCACACCCGGGATCCAAACCCAGGCCGCCAGTAGCGGAAAGCGCGCACTTAACCGCTAAGCCACGGAGCCCGGCCCCTCCATTTCTATTTCTCTAATTAACAATAATTTAGAAAATCTCATCACATGCCTGTTACTTTTTTGGGTTTTCTCTTCAGTAAATTGCTTGTTTAAATCTTTGGTTCATTATTTTTTATAATTGGAGTTACCTTTTCCTTCTTTATTTGCAAGAGTTTATTTTATATAAAAGATAAAACCCTTTTTGATTTTAGATATTACAAGTCTATTTTTCCATTTTGTTAACTGTGAATTAAATTTGTCCAGTGTTCTTTGTTGAATGGAAATCTTTAATTTTTTTTTTTAATTTTATTTATTTATTTATTTTCCCCCCAAAGCCCCAGTAGATAGTTGTATGTCATAGCTGCACGTCATTCTAGTTGCTGTATGTGGGACGCGGCCTCAGCATGGCTAGAGAAGCGGCCCGTGGATGCACGCCCGGGATCCGAACCCGGGCCGCCAGCATCGGAGCACACGCACTTAACCGCTAGGTCACGGGGCCGGCCCTAAATCTTTAATTTTTATATAATCAAATTCATTACATTTTTGCCTTATGGTTGGTATTTTTGAAGTTCTAAGGAGTCCTTACTTGTCTCTGAATCATGCCCTTCTACCTTTTCTTCTATTAATGTTATTGTTTTACTGTTCAAATTTTGGCCTTTAATCTAGTTATAATCTCCCTTTCCATGTGTTAGTAGATGATAATCCAGTTTTATTTTACTCCATATAGTGATTTGGTTTTCCCAACACCATCTGTGAAGCAATCCGTCTTCCCCATTGATGTGTGTGTCACACCTGTACCAAGTTCCTATCCATGTCTGTCTCTGAACACTTTGGTGTTTCATTTGCTGACCTTTTCTTGCTTTACAGCACACTCTATTTCTGTGACTTTGTTTTATGTCTTAATATCTGGCATGCTCAATCCTCCATCTTACTCTTATTTTTAATTGACCTAGTTATTCCTGGATTTTCATTTATCCATACACATTTTAGTGTAAAAAGTGAGTTTGTCAAGTTCCTCAAACATCATACCGTAATTTTGATTGGAATATTATTGAATTTATGAATTAATTTGGAGATGATAGATATCTTTATAATATTATGTCATCCCAATCAAGAGCATGGAATATTTTGTGTTCTTTATTGGTTTTAAAGTTTCTTTATAAAAATCTTATTTGTTTTTGTTTAAACTAATTCTTAGATTCTTAATGGCAAGTTGTTCTTTTATTATATGTTATAATTGGCTGTCTCTGATCATTTTTATAGGATGATCTTGTCATCAGTAACACAGCAGCTGAACTTTTTTTTTTTTTTTATTAATTCTGATAGTTTGTTTGGACTCTGTTGGTTTTTCCAGGTAAATCATTTTATCCACAAAAAAATGTCAATTTTATTGTCCTGTCTTCCAATTCTTTTATCTCTGGTTTTCTTTCTTTAATATTGGCTAGGTCTTCCTGTCCTAGATTAAAATGCAGCAGTGATAGTAGACATCCTTTCCTTGTTCCAAATCATGAAGAGAATGCATTCGAGTTACTCCAGTAAGTGTAATATTTGCTATAGGGCATTAGAATACAAATTTACCAAGATAAGCAAGCTCCTTTGTATTCTTGGCTTGATAGGAGTTTCAATTTTAAATTATGGAGAACCGTATCAAATATTTATTCTGTATTGGTTGAGATAATTGTATGAACCCTCCTTTAATCGACTTATATGGAAAACAATATTGATAAATTTTCTGATGTTGGGACATTCTTGCATTTCTGGGATAACTCTGCTTGATTATGTTGTATTATTTTTAGTACGCTCTTAGATTTGATTTAATATTTTATTTGGGGTATTGGCATCTATATAAGAAAAAAGAAAATTGTTCTAATCTGATTTTGAAATCAAGATTGCACTATCCTCATAAAATGAGCTGGGCATAAGTGCTCCTGTTTTTGTATTCTGGTCCACGAGACAAGACAAGAAATAACTGATCTTTGAAAGTGTGGTAGAACTCTTGTGTAAAACCATCTAGTCTTGGAGTTTTTTGAGAGAAGAGAGCTTAACAACCATTTCCATTACTTTGATTCTTATTGGCCTATTGAAGTTCTCTATTTCTTCTCGCACCAATTTGGACATTTTACATTTTTCTAGGAGATGATACACTTTAACCATATTTTCAACTATATTAGTATATATTTGCACATGCAGTTATTTTCTAAATTATTTATTGCATATAGATATTTTTCTCATTCTACATTTTGTTTATTTATATCCTCTCCTTTTCCCTCTTGACTACATTACCAAAGATCTGCTTACTTTATTAATCTTTTCAAAGTATAAACTTTGATTATGTTAATCTTCTGCATTAATGTTAGTCACTAATTTCTACCCCTATCTTTTCCTTGTTCTATGTTTTCTTTGAGTTTACCTCTTGGTATTTAGCAAACTACTTGAAGTCAAATTTTTAGTTCATTTATTTTTAACGTTTTTTATTTACCAACAATGAATTTGAAGCTATAAAATTCCCTCTTCACACATTTGTAGCTGCGTCCTATGCATTGTGACATGTAATGTTTTGACTGTCATTCAGTTCTAAATGTTTCTTATATTCTATTATAATTTGATTTTATTCAAAATATTATTTTGGAATGTGTTTTAGTATTTTTCAAAAAAATGGTATAGTTAAGCTAAATTTTTGTTACCAATTTCTATTTTGTTTCACTGTAATCGGGGAATATGATATTCAATATTGATCCTTTGGACTTCATTAAGACTTTCTAAACTTTAGTCTGTTTTGTGTAACTTGTCCATATTTAGCAGGAAAAGTTATATATATATATCTAAAAATCAAACTATAGCATTCAAATCTCAAAATCTCTGCTAATTTCTTGTTTGCTTGATCTATTATTTTTTAAGAAGAATGTGTTAACAATCTTGAGGTACATTTGATGATTTCGTTTTTAATCTACTCTTTCTCCATTTCTTTCAGATGCTGTTTGACATATTTTGATGCTGTAGAGTAAGGTATAGATAGGTTTATGATGATATATCTTCTTGGTCTTTTTTTTTTCCTTTTAGAAGTATAGAATTCTTAGAATTCCTTCTTAGGTTCTCACAATGTATTTGGCTTGAGTTTTATTTTGTCCATAATCGGAATCATTACTCAAGCTTCTTTTGATTGACATATGTCTTTTCCCATTTTAAAAAATGTTCAAAATTTCCTTGACTTTTTGCATTAAGTATTTCTTCCATACATTCTGTCTTTGAATCAGTGACTTTAAAGGATTTATACTTATACTGTGTATGTTAGAATATATTTATTTTCCTCATTTCATATTTTTTCTTTGACTTTCTTTGTCATTTACTTTTACTCTCTCTCCTGCTTTCTGTTGGCTAGATCAAGATTTCTTTTCTTGGTTTGAAATTTAAAAATTCTATTTTGCCCTTACACTGTCTGGCCTTAAATTAAGATGCATCCATATATGTATTTAGTCCTATTGATATTTTAAACCGTATCAGTATCTATGTTGTTCCTACAAAAAAACAAAGTACATTAGCACACATTTATTTCTCTGTGGTTCCCCAGCCTAATGTAACAATAATGCCTAAAATTTTCTTTGAGTTGTCCCAGAAATTTTCTTAGATACAACACATTTTCACCAGACACTGGTTTACCCGTGATTAACACACATTTGTAATTTTCTTTTGAATTTGTTTCTTTAATTACAACAAAGCATTTAAATACTGATTTGTGCATTTCACTCATAATTACCATAATGGTTTGATCAAAAAGTCCTAAAAGAGAATGCCCTTTCAAGCAAAAAATAGTACAGAAGACAAAATAAAAATAAAATCCATTTTTTCTTTGTTACTAAAATTTCTTATTGTGCAAAGGAAGGATGCATCATTATGTACTAAATAAAAATTTAAACTCTTTCAAAAGTCATACATTTCAGGTCTTCCTTTTCAAGAGATGAATTCAAGATCCTTTTGCAAAATTTTAAAAAATCCAAAGAACCTTTTATTTTACTATAATGGTAGATCTTTCATCAGAATATAAACTGAAACTCTAACTAACTTCAATTTTAAGATGTGGCACAATCTGGTTAAATACAGATTTTGAATTGAAGTAGAGGCCAACTAAGGGCGTAAGCATTACCAATTCAGGATCCTGAAATAATAATGTTGTTCAAGAAATAATTAAGCTTCCTTTAAAATTCAGAAATGTGTAGGAATATAGCAAAATCACAAGAAGTTAATTACACCTTTTAAAAACAATAATTTAGGGTTGGCCCCATGGCATATGGTTAAGTTGGGCACGCTCCACTTCAGCGGCCCAGGTTCATGGGTTTGGATCCCAGGCATGGACCTACACCATTCAGCAGCCATGCTGTGGTGGCAACCCACATATAAAATAGAGGAAGATTGGCACAGATGTTAGCTCAGGGCGAATCTTCGTTAAGCAAAAAATGAGGAAGATTGGCAACAGAAGTTAGCTCAGGGCAAATCTTCCGCAGAAAAAAGAAAAAAAAACACAACAAAAACCCAATAATTTAGAACAAATAATATCAATTTTTATCAGTGTCATAGAGAAAGTCGGCTAATAAAATATATATCAGTGGAGATAGGGGTATATGAAAACTCTGTACTTTCTGCTCAATTTTGCTGTGAACCTAAAATTGCTTAAAAGTTCATTAATCAAAAAATAATAATAAAATAAATCAGTGACTGGCCTTAGCACATCAAATATGTTCACTAAAATTGGAACTGGAAATATGTTTAAAATAATTGCATTATCCACTTTACAAAGAAAAGCAGTAGGGCAAAGCGATTTAATAACTCCTTCATTGATCTATACATATAAGACTACTTTTCCTTGGAAAAGGAATTACTAATGTAGAAGTGAGTCTTCCTTTGCTGGGTATGTACAGATTAATGAATATGTGCTCATTCATAAAATATTTCCTAATAATATAATAATTATACTAAATTACTCTGGAGGCTTCTGAGCAAACTATAATGATCATAAAAGATATTTGCAATCTGTTAAAGCCGTAGGTAAAAATCTAGTGCAGAAGCATTCAGGACCATTAGGTATTTCAGCATTTATCACTTCTTAAGTAAAAATCTGTTAAATTGCTTCCACAGATTCAAGTTCTCTTAGTATACAATAGTTTTAAATAATCTTAATAGTATAGCCAAAATCCAATATTGTTAATCCAGGCCCCATCACATTTAAGCATATGTAATTATATTTATTTTATCAGTAACTCCTTGGACTCAATGCCCATTATACTGTGTATATTCAATATTTTAAAAGAGGCTTGTTTTCTAGCCTAAGGAAAAAGAAGTCATGGATTTAAATTCTATCTCTATGATTTGGACTCTAGCTTTTCCGCCATCATATGGGAGGTTGTTGGTGTCTGGAGTCATGTTGCCTGTGTTTGAATCCCGGCAATAGTACTTACTTGCAGTGTTTCCCAGGAAAGTTACTTAACACTCTGAGCTTCAATTTCCTTTTCTATTAATAGTAGCTGACACTAAAATTATTCTTTCTATGTGCCAAGAATTCTTATGTATGTATAATTTGACCTTCGCAATAAACCCATTCTTAGATCCTGTTTTTATTCTAATTTTTTAATAGTGGATACTAAAGCACCGATACTAAAGTGCCTTTCCCAAGATCACACACTTGGTCAGTGGGCCTCATTGATACCAAAGGAGTCTGATTTCAGAGTTGACTTAACCCATCCCACAGGGTTATTGTGAAGATTAAACGATATAAATGCTATAAAGCATTCATACCAGTTACAGCCATTCAATAATTACTGACTAAATGTTAACTAGTTAATAGTATGTGTGTGCAAGAGATGGGGGGGTTAGGCCTGCGGTTTAGACTTTTGATGTAAAACAAAGTGCATTTATTCATATAGACTATATTTTCATCTTTCTATGCTAATATATTAATTTGTTATAATAAAGTAAATTATACCATGGTTTTTGTAATTATCTTTTGACATTTCTTCATTTTTAAAAGTTTCCAAGGTACATTAAAAAGTGGAGACCCATGTGATGAAATATGATTTGGCAATAAAAAGGAATAAAGTACTAATACATGCTACAACATGGATGAACCTCAAAACATCAAAAACCTCAAAAACAATGAAGCTGGACATAAATACCACATATTGTATAATTTCACTTAAATGAAATATCCAAAAAAGGCAAATCCATAGAGACAGAAGTAGATTAGTGGTTGCCTTGGACTGGAGGTGGGAATGGGAATGAATATAAAGGGGCATGGAGTTTCTTTTGAGGGTGATGGAAATGTTCTAAAATTAGATTGTGGTGATGGGTACACCTCTGTAAATATACCAAAATTCTTTAAATTGTACACTTAAAATAGGTGAATTTTATGGCATGTATATTATATTCCAACAAAGCTGTTAAAGAATATAGAATTAACCTATGTCTCTCTTAGTCTCTGTGAGCACCTGGAATGAAATACTTGGGTGACTTTAAGCAAGTGTCTTCTTCTGTTTCCTCATCTGTCCAGCAGACAACTTCCTTATCTATCTTTTTTCTTTCTTTCATTTTAACTGGTTTATTGAAGTATAATTGACATATAAGAACTGCATATCTTTAATATATACAATTTGATGAGTTTGGACATATGCATACACCTTTGAAACCATCACCACAATCAAGGTGATTGACATATCCATCACCTCCCAAAGTTTCCTCCTGCCCTTTTCTGTGTGGTAAGAACACTTAATGTGAGATCTACCCTCTTAAATTTTTTAAGAGCACAATATAGTATTGTTAACTACAGGCACAATGTTGTACAGCAGATCTCTAGAACTTATTCATCTTGTATAACTGAAACTTTATACCCATTGAACAGCAACTCCCCATTTCCCCCTCCCCCCAGCTCCTGGCAACCACCATTCTACTCTCTGTTTCTATAAGTTTGACTATTTTAGATACCTCAGATATGAGGAAGCATGCCATATATGTCCTTTCACTTAGCATATCCTCCAGGTTCATCCATGCTGTCACATATGGCAGAATTTCCTTATTTTTTAAGGCTGACTGATATTCCATTGTATGTGTATGCCACATTTTCTTTATCCGTTCATCTGTCAAATGACATTTACTTCCTCATCTATATAACAGTCCTATCCTTGATTACTGAGGCCTTGTCTGTTTGTGCTTATCATTGTATCTCTATTAGGCACTCTGCAAACATCTGTTTAATAAGTGAATGAAAGGGGTTACTTTTGTTATAGATATATACATAATACTCTCAATAAGCCCTGAGAGTTGAGCAATCTATCCTCATTTTACACATGTGAAAACAAAGGCTGGGGCAGGTTAACTAACAAGTACTAGATAATATAGTTAGTAAATATTTGGAGGTATGATTTAGCCTAAGCACGATCAACTATGTCTAGATTATATCTGAACAAAAGCTCTATGTGTATCCTTCTTCCAGCCCAGGATTGACACCCTCTGCAGGAAAGACATATATCCCTTTAGTCTAAACTTGTGAAGCCTATTCAATTTGGCTTTAATTTTCCCTGAAATACAGAAGCTACTTGTCTATTACAAGCAGTACTATTTCTATAATTTCCCAAGTCTGACAGAGGCTTTATTAATCTATGTCTGATCTTGAGCCAAGGCCACCATCCTCTAACACCCAAATTGAATGAAAAGTGACATGAGTTTTAAAAGAGATAAAAAATTATAAAACTTCATGTCCTGAAAATATTGATGACGCACATTTCTTTAGTGTTTATATTTAAAAAAAATAGTTTGAAATAGTTTAGAAATTTTTATGGAAATTATTCTTGAAATAAATAAGCAGGAATCCTCAGCAGATTTGGTTAAGAGATTAAACTTCTGTAGAAGGGTAACAATAAATGTATAAGGAAATATAGATATTTCTACTCTAGGATATGGATGGTGAATATTAACATCACTTGGAATCAACAAAAAACAAAAACCATATCTATGTAGATGTATAAAATTGGGTTTTCCAAAGAAGAAAAAAAATAGATTTTGGATGTAAAAGAAAGTGAGGATTAATATACATAATTTAGAATCTACCCTTCTATTAGAAACATCTCTAAAAATGAGACTCACATTCTTTATTTAGAAATCTAGCACCGTGTGGATTTCTCCACCTCATTGAGGTCATCTCAACTCCCTTTTAAATACATTTAAAAGGCTAATACCATTGACATAAGTGGGGTCTTAAGGTCCTCTACTATTATTGTGTTGCTGTCAATTTCTCCCTTTAGGCCTGTTAATAGTTGCTTTATATACTTTGGTGCTCCTGTGTTAGGTGCATACATATTAAGTATTGTGTCTTCTTGGTGGAATGTCCCTTTTATCATAGATAAGGCCCATCTTTGTCTCCTGTTATTTTTTTTATCTTGAAGTCTGTTTTGTCTGATGTAAGTATGGCTACACCCACTTTCTTTTCCTTGGCATTTTCTTGGAGTATCATCTTCCATCCCTTCACTCTGAGCCTATGTTTGTCTTTAGAGCTGAGATGTGTTTCCTGGAGGCAGCATATTGTTGGATCTTGTTTTTTTCTTTAATAAAATGGGTATAGAAGGAAAGTACCTCAACGTAATAAAGGCCATATATGACAAACCCACAGCCAACATCATACTCAATGGTGAAAAACTGAAAGCTGTTCCTCTGAGAACAGGAACAAGACAAGGATGCCCACTCTTGCCACTCTCATTCAACATATTACTGGAAGTTTTAACCAGAGCAATTAGGCAATAAATAAACAAATAAATAAAAGAAATCCAAATAGGTAAGCAAGAAGTAAAACTGTCACTATTTGTGAATGACTTGATTCTATATATAGAAAACCCTAAAGAATCCACCAAAAAACTATTAGAAATAATCAGCAAATACAGTAAAGTTGCAGAGCATAAAATCGACATACAAAAATCAGTTGCGTTTCTATACGCCAACAATGAACTAGCAGAAAGAGAAATCAAGAATAGAATCCCATTTACAATTACAATAAAAAGAATAAAATACCTAGGAACAAATTTAACCAAGGAGGTGAAAGACCTATACACTGAAAACTATATGATATTATTGAAAGAAATTGAAGAAGACATAAGGAAGTGGAAAGATATTCCATGTTCATAGATTGGAAGAATAAACATAGTTAAAATGTCCATATTACCTAAAGCAATCTACAGATTCAGTGAAATCCCAATCAGAGTCCCAATGACGTTCTCCACAGAAATAGAACAAAGAATCCTAAAATTTATATGGAACAACAAAAGACCCCGAATAGCCAAAGCAATCCTGAGAAGAAAGAACAAAGCTGGAGGTATCACACCTGCTGACTTCAAAATATACTACAAAGCTATAGTAATCAAAACAGCATGGTACTGGCACAAAAAACAGACACACAGATCAATGGAACAGAATCTAGAGCCCAGAAATAAACCCACACATCTATGGACAGCTAATTTTTGACAAAGGAGCCAAAAATATAGAATGCAGAAAGGATAGTCTCTTCAGTAAATGGTCTTGGGAAAACTGGACAGCCACACGCAAAAGAATGAAAGTAAACCATTATCTTACACCATACACAAAAATTAACTCCAAATTGATTAAAGACTTGAATGTAAGACCTGAAACCATAAAACTCCTAAAAGAAAATATAGGCAGTACACTCTTTGACATCAGTCTTAGCAGTATATTTTTGACCATCATGTCTACTCAGGCAAGGGAAAAAAAAGAAAAAATAAACAAATGGGACTACATCAGACTAAAAAGCTTCTGCATGGCAAAGGAAACCATCAAGAAAATGAAAAGACTGCCCACCAGCTAGGAAAAAATACTTGCAAATCATATATCCAACACGGGGTTAATTTCCAAAATATATAAAGAACTCATACAATTCAACAACAAAAAAATGAACAACCCAATCAAAACATGGGCAGAGGATATGAAAAGACATTTTCTCAAAGAAGATATACTGATGGCCAACAGGCACATGAAAATATGTTCAACATCACTAATTATTAGGGAAATGTAAATCAAAACTACAATGAGCTATGACCTCATGCCCATCAGAATGGCTATAATTAACAAGACAAGAAATAACAAGTGTTGGAGAGGATGTGGAGAGAAGGGAACTCTCATACACTGCTGGTGGGAATGCAAACTGGTGCAGCCGCTATGGAAAACAGTATGGAGATTCCTCAAAAAATTAAAAATAAAAATGCAATATGATCCAGGTATTCCACTACTGGGTATTTGTCCAAAGAACATGAAATCAATAATTCAAAAAGATGTATGCACAGCTATGTTCATTGAAGCATTATTCACAATAGCCAAGACATAGAAGCAACCCAAGTGCCCATCAACAGATGAATGGATAAAGAAGATGTGGTATATGTATATACAATGGAATATTACTAATCCATAAAAAAAGACAAAATTGTGCCATTTGCAACAACATGGATGGACCTTGAGGGTATTATGCTGAGTGAAATAAGTCAGACAGAGAAAGACTAATGCAGTATGATTTCACTCATATGTGAAAGATAAACAAACACGTAGATAAGGAGAACAGATTACTGGTTACCAAAGGAAAAGGGGGTAGGGGGAGGGCAAAAGGTGTAAAGGGGCACATATGTATGATGATGGTTAAAAACTGGACTATTGGCGGTGAACACGATGCAGTCTATACAGAAACTGAAATATAGTGATATACGCCTGAAATTTACACAATGATGTAAGCCAATATGATCTCTATAAAGTAATATTTATAAAAAGCTAATACCAAAATAAAGAAAAGAGATACTGAGATTAAGAACATAAAATGACATTTCCAGAATTCCAGATAATTGAGTAAGCAGACAAGGCAGTATAGATAAGGATAAGAAAAATATTTTCGCTGTATTTCACCTACATGAATAAGGTTAGCGTTTATACACTTAATGGATACCTATGAATTTGATAAAACACAGAGGTTAAGTCTTATTTATTACATCAAACCAGATATTTTTATTTTTAATCAAACTCTTCTATGTCTACAAAGAAATAAATAATATACATGATTTCAAATAACTTTATATAATAAATGTTTGGCCAATGTCCCAGAATTGGCTGATACAAGATCCCAATGCATAACCGGCCAAGAATGATATTTTCCTTTTTGGAGTTTCTAGAGTACACACTTCCTGTATCACTTATCACATAGTGTTTGCAGCCATTCTTTATACTGTTGTCTAGTTTTATTATTCGTTCTTGTACAGTGATTTGTCATCCATTGTCATGACTTATAACCAGTCTAGATTGGCACTTCTTATGGAAAAGGACTGGGTATTATATTTGTAAGTGTCCTCTACTGCCTCAAAACCAGGTGCTGCAGACATGGCAGGCCATCAATACTATATGTTGAATGATTGCAGGGTCGTACCTTTGCTGAGTATTCCTGTTCAGTTGTCTGAGAGAGGGTAAACTCATGCTGTGTCCCTTTTATAATACATTAGAGATATTCTCCATCTGCAGTTGCGTGTTCAATAGAAAAGTACATTCTCCATGTTGATTTTTTGTTGTTGTTGTTTTATGATGTTGTTCTTGTCTAAAATCAAAGAAATTTACTTTAGACATTTGTTGATTTGAAAACAATTATTGCTGACATACTGATGTGAGAATAACTGAATAATTCTAATTCATTTCAAGCCAAATTAGAGAACTGACTATTATGTTTTCTTGAGACCTATTGCATGCTTTAATGCACATTTATTAAACTCTTTTTCATATCTATAGTGTGGAAATTATGGAATCAAATGTTTTACCTAGAAACAAATGTCAATTGCAACTAATTAGGGCCTTAGATTTGCAATTTTTTTCTGTTTTAGAATGTCTAATTTTAAAGTATTCATGAATGTGAGCTCTGTAAATTAATTACGTTTTCAATAATTGCTTTCTTAAAGTTTCTTGTTTTCTGGAATTTGAAAGATGAGCTGTTGTTTTTGTTCATACAGGCTCATGTAAATAGGTTTAACATGGGTTTATAAATATCCTAGTAGAAATATTTATATTTTAAAATTAATGGTATACCTTAAGTATCTCCAGTTTATACAAGCATGAAATTCAGTATATTAGCACAAATTTGAATATACCATCAATAAAAACTAAACGATTTCTACCCCTTAAAAAACGGATAACACTTCTTTCCTAAATTCTAATTACAAATTACATGTCAAATAAATAAGCAGTTCTTTCAAATCCAATAGTCTACCTTTTGAAATATTTTAAATGTATCTATAAATATGAAAACATATGAAATACTTTTTTCTTTTTTTAAATGAAAACAACCTTTAATCTTTGTGTAAGTCAGACAGGCCCTAAGAAGAGATGAAAATTGTAAAATGGCAGTCTTTATATCTCATAGCAGTAATCAACTAAGTAAAATTTTAGTAACTGACAGTTCAGTAGATATACTAAGAAAACATGAAACTTGGCTTACTTTCTCTTTATTTATTTATTCATAATTTAGGAATGCATATGAAATTTAGGTATAGTAATACCAATACTGAAATATGATGCTTTTATAACTTTTTTTATAATAAACATGAATTATTATTTAAATATTGTATCATTATTATAGTATTTAATTTTTCTCCTTATCTAACTGAATTATAAATCTGTTGAAGGCGAACAGTGTATCTTGTACTTCTCTATATTTCCTAGAGTTCCTTGCAAAAGCAAATGTTATAAACAAGGAAGAATTAGTAGAAAATGTGTCATTAAATAATGAAATACGTTTTTGTCTTCCCTTTAATTTGCTAAAGTATTCCTCCAAGCATTGTGACAAACTATTGAACAATGTAATTATGAGATCTCCATTTAGAATGAGGTGGAATTCTAAACTGAATAAACATATTACTCTGAAAGCATTATACTTAATTCTAAGTGCCGTGATATATGGAAGATGCCAGTCAGATTGACAATGAATCTCAAGGGTTGCTGTGAAAGCCAAGGAAAGCAAAGAAATGAAGAATTCCACATTTTCTGGCATGACAAAAGGCGGCAATACATCCAAGTATTCACAACAATCAAAACTTGGCACATGAGAACAGTCCTTTAAACCAAGAGTATTAATACCGCTACTGGATGTGTATTTCTTGCCCCCAGGGCTTTGGCTTTTGTCACTAATTGATTATTATTTAACAGACGAATACACACATAATAAAGACGACTTTGGAATAATAAGAAACAAAGATTCATGTAGAGACCCAGGATTAAACTACAAACTGGCAATATAACAGAACCTTTATTTTCGGAGTGCAAATATCACATCATTAACTTGTAAACACTGCTAATACAACATTTTTAAACTTGCATTACTGGACACTGGATAAATATTTGTTGAATGAATTGGACGTATTAATAGCTTCATTTTTTTCTATTGGTTTCGCATGTGAAAAAGGATAAAACCATCTTTAACTCGTGCCTTTAACTCGTGTACTATACGAAATCCTTTTTTAATTCTAAACTAAATGCCATGTACACATGCATGCCATGTACACACCCTCTCATTATATTTTATAATAAATCAATGTTAATAAATGCAAGAAATAATCAACATTCATAAATGTTAGGTGTGAAATCCTGTCCTTTCATGTGAACAGAAATATTAACTCATCCACTTACTTAAACGCCTATATTTAACTCATGTGCATCATTTGACACTTTGCACATCTATTAATTCTGAAGAGATTTACTGGGTGAAGATATTTCATGATGTTTGTTAACTTCTAATGGAAAAAATTTCCAGAGAAAAATTACCCCCCAAAAATACATCTTTAAAATTCCATTTAAAAAATATATCAATCTATATATAAAAGGAAATGGATTTGAGGCATATTTTTCCAAGGATGAGGAAGTTTATTTACATCTTCAAAATTTTTATAACACCCAAGTTTAAATTCGCAGCTCAAAGGGGAATTTAGCAAGAAATAT
The DNA here is from genome assembly GCF_057802395.1 of Ceratotherium simum simum. Taxonomy (NCBI): domain Eukaryota; kingdom Metazoa; phylum Chordata; class Mammalia; order Perissodactyla; family Rhinocerotidae; genus Ceratotherium; species Ceratotherium simum. Next base: position 106,189,060 of record NC_141940.1, on the reverse strand, counting down.
CAGGATGAAGTTAAAAAAAAATCCATACTCTTAGGCAAGGATGTCTGATTCTCAGTTCCAGCTAGTTAAATGACATCCAGCTTATATTCAAACCCGTTAGACCTCACCTGTTTTCTCACCTGTAAAATAAAGATATTCATAACCTCTATGGTTTTTGTTGTTCTCAAGCTATATTTTCTAGTTCTGGAAATAGATTAAACTTTCACTAAATATAAGGGAGGAAAGGATGCTGGTCCATCAAGATAACTTTTCTTCATTTGTCTTATATGTGATGACACATTTTCATCTTCTTTGATTTTAAAAAACTTTATTATTATAAATGTAACACATATGCAAAAATCTGCACAAAAATGTACAGCTCAATTATGTATCACAAAGCAAGCATCTATGAAACCACCTTCCAGCCCAAACTTTGAACATTATCACTACTCATATTCCCCTTCTATGCCCACATGTCACTATCTCACTCACAGGTAACCACTCTCCTGAATTTCATAAAAATTACTTTATTTTTCTTTATACTTTATCAAATAAAAAATGCATCCTTAAATTTTCCTGCGCTTCAACATGTATATCCTTGTAATTAAACATCATGTAATTTTTGTATCTACCTTCTTTCATTCAATGTCATATTTGTGTTTCATCTTTGTTGTTGCATGTGTCTGTAATTCTCTTTTTCATTACTTTGTAGTATTCCATTGAATAAACATGCAAAAATTGGGGGTTTTGTCCATTCTACGATTGACGAATGTTTCTGTCATTTCCAGTAATGATATAATGAATAATATATATGAACATTCATGTTCATGTGTACTGGTAGGCATGTGCATACATTTCTGTTAGATATATTTCTAGAAAGGAATTGCTGGCTAATAGTGCTGAAATATTTTCCAACGTGACAAAGACTGGAGTATGAGAATTCCCTTTTTTTCATCATTTTGCTAACACTTTATATTGTCACTAATTTTAATATTAGCTATTCCAGGAGTGCAACAGTAGCTCATTATATTTTAATTTGCATTTCACTGATGACTAAATGAATTTGAATCCTAGGCTATACATTTACTGGCCATTTGGATATCACCTTTAATATTTTTAAAACTTTATTTTCTAATTAAAATTATTTGCTGCTGTCCAAAGGGGAATAAAAGACACCAAAGATTCATGTCTTTGGGCCTCTGTCTTTCACTTCAATCAGATACTTTTGGCCTTTAAGAAAATATTTTTAATATTTTTGCCCTGTGTTAGTTATTTTTAGTTGGCAGACTAATTTTAATTATGTAGGCCACCATTTCTAGAATATTCTTGTCTCATTTGCTATGTATCAATAGCACTAGAAAGAGCTATTGTAGGAACATACATACTTTTCCATCTTATCACACACTAAACCTACTTTCTTGAAGGCCATCCTTGTTTTTCCCAGTTTGAAACTGCCTTCTTTCTCTTCTCAGTATCGCAGAGCTTCCAGACTTCTGATTCTTATTCATTTGATATCCTCTAAGGCCAACCAAAAGGAGAAAAGAAGGTAAAAGTAGACAAGTTGACTAGAATCGGGCTTCTATCAATATTTCTGTTCTCTGAGTATCTTGTCTTTCCTTCTCTATGCTTGACACTTATTGGGTTTTATTTGTCAAATGAGCTCACCCTACTCTGCTTTGAATGGGCCCCTCAGCATGGATCTTCAGTTTTCTCCTTCCCCCGATTATCCACAAACTCCTCGGAACCATATTTCCTCTCAAACATTCTAAATATTTTTGCTTTCTAGCCCTGCTGGGACATTGCCTTCAGACCCATTGATCCACGAGGCCAGCTCATTCAGTTCACTCCATGTGTGCCCACGTTCTGACATGACACTTAAACACCCACAGTGTTTAGGTTTCCTAGTCTTTCATTTTTGTGATAATATATTGTCCTAATTCCATCCTACTTTTCAGAGTTCTATTTTTCTTTTTTAATTGTGCTCTTTTTCTTTTCTCATCCCCTAAATATATGTTTCTCTATACACCAACTCCTTTGAAAAGCAAAAAGGTCATGATTCCATAATTCATTTTCTACTGACTACCTAAACCTGCCACCATAGTCCAGATTTCTACCAGAATCATGGTTCTCTAATTCTAATTGCCAATGGGTCACAAAATCCAAACCTGTCGTCTTAGCATCACCTACAATTCTCAATTCAATATTTTAATGATAGCATTCTTCTCATTGCCCCTCAATGCTAATTTGTTTTCTTAAAATGTCCCTCAAAGTTTTCTTTTGCTTTCCATGTTCACTGCACAGAGTAGAGTGTGTAGACTAGTGTTTTTTATTCAAGGTTCCATGGAGTTATGGGGAAGTGATAGAGAATCTGTGAATCCACAGAAAGTGTGCATAATATTGTATACACCTATGTGAATTTAGAAAAAAAGACCATTAGTTTTCATTAGTTTCTTAAAGTTTTAAGAACCAATGTCCCAGATTCTCATCATCTTATCCTGCAGTAACCTTTGGGCTTAACAGGCTTATTCTCTAAATTTGGCTAATTCAGGAGACAAATATTTAAAGCAATATTCTTATCCATCCAATATTATTTCATTCATTTAATGAATATTTATTGAGTATCTCCTTGTGCCAAATACTCTTCCAGGTTTTGGGGTCACATTGACAAACAAGATAGAAAAAGTCCCTCCTCTCATGGAGCTTATGTTTTAGTGGACAAAGAAAAATCAAAAAATCTATCAACAAAAAAAGAATCAAGGAAATATTAGTTGGCCGTATATGTTGTTCATATAATTAAATGGAGAGATTTCATAGTTACTGGGTGACTATTTCACAAGAGATGGTCCTGGAAAGCCCCTCTAAGAACATGACAGCTCTAAATGACAAGAAGAAACCAGCCATGTACAACCAAGAAAAAGCATTCCACACAGAGGTGCACATTAATGCAAAAGCCTAAATGTTTTAATGAGGTAGGTATTTTGTGGGAACAAAAGGCCAGTTCTGCTAAAGCACAGCGAGCAAGAGGGGAAGTGTGGGTGAGGTCAAAGGGATAGGTAGGGGCAGATAATTTAGGACTTTGGAAACTAAAACAGGGAGTTTGGATTAAGACTAAGCACAATGGAAACTTAAGTAGAAGAGACAGAATCTGGTTTACACCGTGTAGAGAATAAATGCACCTTGACAAAAGCAAAAGAGAGGCAATTGAAGCAGTCCAGATGGGGAGATTATGGAGGTCAAGTTACTCATCTCTACACAACCTACACTGTTCTCCTTCTAGGTCCTCAGTGTAGTCATGCTGACCTTACCTATGCTCTATCTATCTCACCTCACTTTTTCATGCATTGCCTCCTTTACTCCTCACAACAAATCCACAGTATTAAACCCTTTACACAAATACTAAAAAAGACACCGAGAATGGTTGAGACTTATCTTGAAACAATCAATTGGCAAATTGAACTGGTTATTATTTTCAAGATGTGTTCTTTAAATTATGTCATAGCTTTAACTACCTGTTGACAGACCTTGCCGTCTATATTATTTGTACCCAATAGTGTTACCAATCCATATATCAAGCACTATGGTAAAATATAAAGCTGAGGTTTTTGAAGTAATTTATTTATAAAAAATAACAGTCAAATACTGTTTTATCTTAAAAATGTTAATGTACGCATTGTGAAAAGGAAACAATTCTTAAACAATACTAACCAATGTCATTTTTTTAAAAGCAACTGTTGCACATCATGAGTCATGATTATAATTGTATGGAAACTGCCCTTGGCTAATAAACAAGCAGAACTAAAATAAAAATGTTTTGAGTATCAACCTGATCTGTCTATTATAACTAATTTGTATTGCTTCTTACCCCAATTCTATTTTTAAATGTCAGCTCTTCTTCAAGTTTCTTCTTTATATGCCATCTTATCCCCTTTTATTTCAAACATTAGTGCCCAACCTTGTCTCTATACATATATTTTTAAAACTATTTTAGCTATTGGCAAAGTTTAAATGTTATGTGCTTTTTTTTTTTTTTTTTTGCATGGACTGAGTTTTATTTGATTGTGGACTAGAGAACCTGAAAGGATATAAGGACTGTGATTTTATTTTGAGTTGTAGCATTATCTTAAGAGTAAATTTATTTTATTTCTTTTTCTTTATTGCAGTAACATTGGTTTATAACATTGTATAAATTTCAGGTGTACATGATTATACTTCTATTTCTGAATAGAGTACATCATGTTCACCACCCAAATACTAATTATAATCTATCTCCACACACGTATGCCTAATCATCCCTTTTGCCCCCCTCATTCCCCCCTTCCCCTCTGGTAACCACCAATCCTATCTCTGTCTCTATGTGTTTGTTTGTTGTTGTTTTTATCTGCTACTTATGAGTGAGATCATATGGAGAAGGTATTGGACCTTCTCCCTCTGACTTATTTCACTTAACATAATACCCTCAGTGTCTATCCATGTTGTCACAACTGGCTGGATTTCATCATTTCTTATGGCTGAGTAGTATTCCATCGTGTATGTACACCACATCTTCCTCATCCATTCATCCCTTGATGGGCACTTAGGTTGCTTCCAAATCTTGGCTATTGTGAATAATGCTGCAATGAACACAGGAGTGCATGTATCTTTATGCATTGGTGTTTTCATGTTCTTTGGATAAATACCCAGCAGTGGAATAGCTGGATCATATGGTAGTTCTATCCCTGATTTTTTGAGGAATCTCCATACTGTTTTCCATAGTGGCTGCACCAGTTTGCACTCCCACCAGCAGTGTATGAGAGTTCCCTTCTCTCCACATCCTCTCCAACACTTGTTGTTTCCTGTCTTGTTACTTATAGCCATCCTGACGGGCGTGAGGTGATATCTCACTGTAGTTTTGATTTGTATTTCCCTGATAGTTAATGATGTTGAACATCTTTTCATGTGCCTGTTGGCCATCTGTATATCTTCTTTGGAGAAATGTCTGTTCAGGTCTTTTGCCCATTTTTTAATTTGATTGTAAGATTTTTCGTTGTTGAGATGTATGAGTTATTTATATATTTTGGAGATTGCCCCTTATCAGATATATGGTTTGCAAGTATCTTCTCCCAATTGTTAGGTTGTCTTTGCATTTTGTTGATGGTTTCCTTTGCCGTACAGAAGCTTTTTAGTTTGATGTAGTCCCATTTGTTTATTTGTTCTATTTTTTCTCTTGCCCAGTCAGACATGGTGCTTGAAAATATGTTGCTAAGACCGATGTCGAGAGCGTACTGCCTATGTTTTCTTCTAAAAGTTTCATGATTTCAGGTCTTACATTCAAGTCTTTAATCCATTTTGAGTTAATTTTTGTGTATGGTGTAAGGTAATGGTCTTTCTTTTTTTTTTTTGCATGTGGCTGTCTAGTTTTCCCAACACCATTTGTTGAAGAGATTTTCCTTCCTCCATTGTATGTTCTTGGCTCCTTTGTCAAAGATTAGCTGTCCATAGATGTGTGGGTTTATTTCTGGGCTCTTGATTCTGTTCCATTGATCTGTGTGTCTGTTTTTGTGCCAGTACCATGCTGTTTTGATTACTATAGCTTTGTGGTATATTTTGAAATCAGGGTGTGTGATACTCCCAGCTTTGTTCTTTTTTCTCAGGATTCCTTTGGCTATTCGGGGTCTTTTGTTGTTCCACATAAATTTTAGGATTCTTTGTTCTATTTCTGTGAAAAATGTTGTGGGAACTTTCACAGGGATTGCATTGAATCTATAGATTGCTTTAGGAAGCATGGACATCTTAACTATGTTAATTCTTCCAATCCAAGAGCACGGAATATTTTTCCATTTCTTTGTGTCTTCTTCAATTTCTTTCAGCAATGTTTTATAGTTTTCAGTGTACAGATCTTTCACCTCTTTGATTAAGTTTATTCCTAGGTATTTTATTATTTTTGTTGTAATTGTTAGTGTTATGTGGTTTTATGACACATCAGATCTTAAAAAATGATGGTGAAAGGAAGCAACATGAAACTCATATTATGTTGATTCTTAGCGGAAGAACATTATGACATTTGTGATTGGAGAAATGGATGTTAAATTCATCAAATGCATTAATTTATATCTAATTTCCAGTTAATCTTTTTAGAAAGAAAAAAACTGATCAAAATCCCTTGGCAAACTTAAGGCTTGGAACGTCCTTAAGGCTTTCATCAGGCAGAAATTTAGTTTTGTGTAGGTAATATTCACACCTTATCTTGAATGTACAGAGGAAAGGTGCTAGCACAAGCGAAAATTCCCTCAAAATAACATTAAACCTGAACATTCCTGACTCCCACACTCAAACCAACTACCTTAGATAAAATTCAAATCAGGGCACAGTTACAATGAACTTGTGAGTATCAGAAATAACCAAATTCCGAGTAAAACATCATTTCTCACCTCATTCACTTTCCAACTTCTTAAAAGTTAATTACATATAATCCAGCAGTCCCACTTCAGAGTATTTATCCAGAATAACAGGTCAGGATCTCAACAAAATATTAGCACTCCCGTGTTTATTGCGGTACTATTCACAATAGCCAAGTGCTGGAAACAGATGAATAGATTTTAAAAAGTGTGGTATATACATAAAATTAAATATTAGCCTCAAAAAGGGAGAAATTCTGATACATGTTACAACATGAATGAAACTTTAGGACATTATGCTAAGTGAAATAAGTCACAGAAGGAAAATACTGCATCATTTCACTAATATGAGGTATTGAAAATAGTCAAATTCATAGAATCGAAGAGTGGAATGGTGGTTTCCAGGGGCTGGGGGGGAGGAAGAAATGTGTAGTTACTAAACAACAGGTGTAAAGTTTCAGTTAAGCAAGATGAATAAGCTCTAGAGATCTACTGTACAACATAGTGACTATAGTAAAAAACAGTGTATTGAACACTTAGAAATTTAAGAGGGTAGATCTCGTGTTGTGTTCTTACCACAATAAAATTTTAAAAAATAATAATTAGCCCCCAAATTGACCATTCTCATAACTGTACTCCTACAGCACATTGGTTTTAGTTCTATTGTCTTTTTAAACTTATTTCATTATAAATAGTTACAAGTTAACATGCCTGTTTTTCCAATTAGATGAAAAGTTTCAGCCATTGCATTTTATCTCAATCTTCACAACATTCCTGTGAGGTATAAACAACTGGGTTCCCACACTATAGATTAGGAAAGCAAGGCTACTTCATCCAGTCATTAAGAGCAGAGCTGGAACGTGAATCTACTCTCTCCGAATCCAAAGCCAAGTATTCCTTATTTCATATGCAATCCAGTCCTTATTTTTGCTTAAGAAGTGCCTTAATACCCTCAACCATTGGGGCTAGAGGTCATCATTAGGAGTTACCCTAAGGTTCAGTGATGGGTCAATATTATAGTGTTTTATACTGGGTTCAGGAAAAGAAGTTAGAAGATTATATGTATGCAACCTCCAGAAACCATGCTTCATCACCTCCTCAATTATCATCAATTGAAAAAGTTGCGTTAACTACTTTTCAAGATGCACTTGTGATGAGTATATGACAAATGAGTTACAAACAGAAAGGTACCTACTTGAATGAATAAAGAAATCCAAATTGAACAACAAAAAATTCAATTATGTCAATTGATAAGAGCACATCTTTAAAAATCATCATATGCTGTATTAAATACAAAGTTGAGTTTCTTAAGCAACTTCTTTATAAAGATTAACTGTCAAGATATTAAGATATTATTTTTGCCTTAAAAATACTAGTACATTCACATATACAAATGTAAAACAGCAATGATTCTTTAGACAATATTAATCAATGTCATTTGTTTAAAAAAAAAGCAGTTTGTACACATCATGAGTCATGATTATAAATTTATGCAAACTGCCTTTGGCTAAGAAACAGGGAGAATTAAAATAAAAATGTACTGAGTGTCAACTGGATCAATGATAACTAATTTGTATAGATTTAAATTATATCTATCTACCTCAGGCAATCACCGATTTCTTTAATAACTGTGTCGGAACATATTTTTGAGCAATTGGAACTCAATTGCTATCAAATAGCTTAGATTTTAAAACGGCATTTAAAAATTACATGCTTGAACATTTAGAAGAAATTGAAATCCTGTTTATTTCTGATTGCTTATTATATAGGTCACTGAACATATTCTGAGTTCAATTTCAATAATTTCATGTGATATTGTCTAACATTTTTCAAATTTCTAGGTTTTAAGGATGAGGGTTAAAGTAAAATACACCTTTGTTGTAAAACCACATAAACGGGATTAATTCCTATCAAATAAAAAAGTGACCAGACTATGTATTTAGTCTTAACTTGAAAACTACTGCTCTCAAATTAAAGAATCCATTTGACTGAGAAAGGTCCAGGTTAATTTTCTTTCTCCAAATTTCTGTGAAAAAATCACAAGAGTATGTCCTATGCCATGCGTAAAGGAAGAGGTCTTCTACTCAGACCATCTATGTTCTCTGCTGCAATCAAGTCGATTCCAGAAAAAGCACTTAAATCTATACCATCCATATCCAAGTAGACATCAGGACCTAAATGGTTTGAAAACTTTAGGCTCTAATGTCCTATGAAAAGTATCTCTTCCTCTCCCTTAGATTCCCTTTCAGGGCCCATATTACTATTTGAGAGGATGATTAAGGAGACATGCTCTTCTTCCTTGTAAATCTATGAAGAGATAATAAAGCCAGCCCTTTGAAACCTGACCCCCGACAGTGCCCCAGAAATTTGGCTGACCAAATGGGCTGTCCCTGAAGCAGGGCTGACCATAAAGCATTTGTTTGTATTGCAAACAAATGCTCATTGAAGATATAATTTAAAAACCAATGCTGCTGAGATTTTCACTTCTCAAAATGGCAAACTAGATAACAAACACCAATTCTCCCCTACCAAATAACTAAAAAAGTTTTTAAATTGCTTTTCAAAAACATCAAAGAGACAGCATGATAGTGAAGAAAATATAGGAGAAAGTGAAAGCTAATTTTGCCTTGGTGACATTTTCTGATCTGGAATAAATATCTCAGAAACTAAACTGCTGTTTTGTTAACTTCATAGGGCAACAGGAAAAGACAAAGTCCAGGACCTTCCTAATGTAGGACTCTGACAATCCACTCATTGAGAAGATACGTATGTTTATGCATGCTTATGTGTAAGCAAAATGAATGACAACAATGATACAAGGAACAGGAGGGAGGAATTAGGATTATTTTGTTATGATAAGGTACTTGCACTACCCGTGAAGCTGTGTACTGTTATTTAAAAGTGGATTGGATTAGTTGTAAATGTATATTGCAAACTCTAGAGCAACAACTTTAAAAAGCAAAAAAAGAAGTACAATTGATATGCTATGCTAAGAGAGGAAAGAAAAGGGAATCATATAATATGCTCAATTAAAACCACAGAAGGCATAAAAAGAGTGGGAGACAAAACTAGGAAAAACAACGGAAATGTGTACCAGAAAACCACTTTAAATATAAAGATATATATAGATTAAAAGTAAATGGATGGAGAAAAATATACCATGCTAACACTAATCAAAAGAAAGCAAGAGTAGGTATATTAATTTCAGACAGAGCATACTTCAGAGCAAAGAAAATTATCAGCAATAAAGAGGGACATTACATAATGATAAAGGAGTCAATTCTCCAATAAGACATATCAATCCTAACATGTATGCACCTAACAACAGAGCATTGAAATACAAAATACACAAAAGCTGATAGAACTTCGGGGGAAACAAATGAATCCACTATTATAGTTGGAGATGTCAACATTCCTCTATAGGAAATGGGCAGATCCAGCAGGCAAAAATCAGTAAGGATGTAGTTGAACTCAACAACACAATCAGTCAACGGGATATAATGCACATCTATAGATTACTCCATCAACAACAGCAGAATACAAATTCTTCTCAAGCTCACATGGAACATTCACCAAGATAGACCACATTCTGGGCCATAAAATACAACTTAACACATTTTAAAGAATGGAAATCATACAATGTCTATTCACAGACCACAATGAAATTAAACTAGAAATGAATAACAAAAAAGATAGCTGGAAAATCCAACATACTTGGAGATTAAACAACATGCTTCTAAATAACGTATTGGTCAAAGAGGAAATCTCAAGAGAAATTAAGAAATATTTCAAACTAAATGAAAATGAAAAAAAAACTTAACAAAATTTGTGGAATGCAGTGAAAGCAGTGCCTGGAGGAAAATTTATAGCATTGAATGCATATGTTAGAAAAGAAGAAAGGTTTAAAATCAATCATCTAAGCTTCCCTTTTGGAAACTAGAAAAGGAAGAGCAAATTAAATCCAAAGTAAGCAGAAGAAAAGCAATAATAAGAATTGAAAAAAGGAAACCAATAGAGAAAAAAAATGAAACCAAAAGCTGGTTCTTTGAAAAGATCAATAAAACTGATAAGTCTCTACCCTGCCTAGCTAATGAAAAAAAAAGAGAGAGAGGACACAAATTACTAATATCAGAAATAAAAGATAAGACTTCACTAGAGATTCTGTGGACATTAAAAGGATAATCAAGGAATACTATAAACAAGTCTATGCCCTCAAATTTGACAGCCTAAATGAAACGGACCACTTCCTTGAAAGAAGGAATCTGCCAAAACTCACACAAGAAGAAAAAGAATAAATTGAACTGAAGTTATTTATTCACACAAGAAGAAATTGACAATCTGAATATGCCTATATTTATTAAATAAATTGAATCAATAATTAATAAATAACCTTCCAAAACAGAAAGCACCAGACCCAGATGGGTTCACTGGTGAATTCTACTAAATATTTAAGGAAAAAACTATAGCTATTCTCTACAATCTTTTCCAGAAGATAGAAGCAGAGGGAATACTTCCTAACTCATTCTTTGAGGCAATACAACAGAAAATGATACTGGAAGAACTGGATATTCACATAAAAAAAAAAAAAGAATCTACACACAGTCTTTTCACCTTTTACAAAAATTGACTCAAAATGGATCACAGACCTAAATGTAAAATGCAAAACTATAAAATTCCTAGAAGATAACATAGGTGAAAACCTAGATGGCATTGAGTTTGGCAAAGATTTGTTAGATATAACACCAAAGGCATGATCCATGAAAGAAAGAATTGATAAACTAGACTTCATTAAAATTACAAAGTTCTGCTCTAAAAAAAACAATGTGAAGAGAATGAAAAGACAATCCACAAACTGGGAGAAAATATTTGCAAAAGACACATCTGATAAAGGACTTTTGTCCAAAATATACAATGAAGTTTTATAAGTTAACAGTAAGAAAACAACAAGCTGATTTAAAAATGGTCCAAAGGCCTTAACAAACACCTCACCAAAAAAGATAAACAGATGGCAAATAAGCATATCAATAGATGCTCCATATCATATTTCATCAGGGAAATGCAAATACCACTACGCACCTATTAGAATGGCCAAAATCTAGATCACTGACAGCGCCAAGTGTTGACAAGGATGTGGAGCAACATGAACTTTCATCCATTGCTGGTGGGAATGCAAAATGGTACAGCCACTTTGCAAGACAGTTTTTGAGTTTCTTATAAAATTAAACATACTCTTACCATGAATTGAAATGAATTGAAAACTTACATCCATATAAAAACCTGCATATGGACGTTTATAGCAGCTTTATCTCATGCCCATCAGAATGGCTGTAATTAACAAGACAGGAAACAGATGTTGGAGAGGATGTGGCGAGAAGGGAACTCTCATACACTGCTGGTGGGAGTGCAAACTGGTGCAGCCACTATGGAAAACAGTATGGAGATTCCTCAAAAAATTAAGGATAGAACTACCATACGATGCAGCTTTATTTATAATTGCCAAAACTTGGAAGGAACCATGATGTCCTTCAGTTGGGGAGTGGATAAATAAACTGTGGTACATCCAGACAATGGAATATTTTCAGCATTAAAAAGAAGTGCTATATCAAGCCATGAAAAGAGATGGAGGAAACTTTAATGCATATTACTAAGTGATAAAAACTAATCTGAAAAGGGTACATACTGTATGATTCAAACTATATGACATTTTGGAAAAGGCAAAACTATGGAGACAGTAAAAAGATTTGTTTTGCCGAGGTTAGGAGGAGGGATGCGTGAATAAGCAGAGCACAGAGGGTTTTTATGGCAATGAAAGTATTCCGTATGATACTAGGATAGTGGATACATGTCAGTGTATATTTGTTAAAATCCACAGAATGTACAACACCAAGAGTGAATCCTTTTAAAGTATGAACTTTGGGTGATGATAATGTATCAGTGTAGGTTCATCAACTGCAACAAATGAATCATTGTTGATATGGGGGAGGTTGTGCATATGTGGGGATGGGGGTATTATAGGAAGTCTGTACTTTCTGCTCAATTTTGCTATGAACATAAAACCATTCTAAAAAATAAAGCTTATTAATTTAAAAAAGATTATATGATAAAAAAGATTATATGAAAAGAAATATTTGTAAGGCTAACCTTTTTTACTGTGGTGAGGAGTGTGGTTATAGCCGGATAGCAAGTGATCCACCACTTCCCTTAAATTGAGTGAATAAAACATATTCACATAAAAAACCCAATGTCCACAGGAATTGACTTTTATGGATATGGAAGAAATATGCTGTATTTTGATAAAATTGACTTATTGTATTTGTGTTGTAATCTCTAGAGACAAGAACGACAAACAGCTTCTTTAAAAAAAAATCAATGTCTAGACCATTCATGCATGTAGGAAAATATGACATGAGTGAGAATAACCTGAATCAATAGAGAGCACAAACAAAACCACAAAAATTTCAGCTACTGGAATTATTTGGCACATGTTATATAAGAGCTTCATATTTGTAACAGAAATTAAATCCAAGCTGGAAAACACACGTGGGAAAGAGGGGATTCTAAAAAGTGATGGAGTGGGGCCAGCCTGGTGGCACAGTGGTTGAGTTCGTCTGCTCTGCTTTGGCGGCCTGAGGTTCATGGGTTCCGATCCCGGGTGTGGATCTACGCACCGGTTATCATGCCATACTGTGGCAGGCATCCCACATATATAATAAAGGAAGATGTGTATGGATGTTAGCTCAAGGCCAATCTTCCTCAGGAAAAAACAGGAGGATTGGCAACGGAGGTTAGCTCAGGGCTAATCTTCCTCACACACACAAAAAAAGTGATGGAGTAAGTTTGGAAAAGAACTAAGTAGATATCCTCAATTTTTTTAATATAATAAATGAAATAAAAAACTCAATGGAGGATTTTAACAGTAGATAGATACAACGGAAGATAGAGTTTGTTACTAGAAAATTACGTAGAATTTAGCCAAAAAAAGACAAAATGGAGGAAAATATACAAGAGAAGATAAGAAACATAGAGTTACAATGAGAAAGCCTAACTTATATTTAGTTAGTGTCCCAGAATGAGAGAGAAATAATGGATCAGGAACAACTTTTAGCACACAATAACAAATATGCAAAACTTATGAAAGAGACTAATCCACAGCAAGAAATCCACATCTAGGCACACACACACGCACACACACACACATATAAATGTTCATAGAAGCGTTGTTACAGGCTCAAACAGAAAACACCACAAATGCCCGTCAAAAGTAGAATGCATAAATAAATTGTGGTATACACATTCAGTGGATACTACAAAGCAATAAAAATGGACAGATTTCTGCTTCATGCCACAACTGTTTTGGATCTTGTAAGAACAATGCTAAACAACAGAAATGAGACATAACATCACACAATGTGGCTAGATTGTCATAAAGTTCAAATAACAAACAAGACAATTTTATATATGAGATGAAATTACAAAGTAAGGTAAGGAGGTGTTTTAGCCAGCAATGGGGTTCAAATCCTTCTCTCAGCGCATCACTAGGACCTCTTCCATAGTCATACCACCTCTGACCTTGTATAATCAGGATAATGTCTTTATCTTAAGGTCATCTGATTAGCAAACTTAATTGCATTCGTAACTTTAATTCTGCTTTGCCATGTAACATAACACATTCACAGGTTCTGGACATTAGGATGTGGGTATCTCTGGGAGGGCTGTTATTTTGTCTACCTATTGTTTATTTAAGTTTTGAAACACAGTTTTATGTCACTAAGTCTCTTTTCAGTTCACCTAAGGCCACATCTTGAAGTTAAATTCGTATTTGAGATTGATGTAAAATGTAATGCCAAATTTCATTACTGTTCCTCCAGTGGTCTTACACATTTACTATGCCAATATGGAAATTAAGTTGAAAAATTTTCTCTTCCAGCTCAAAGCCAAATCTAAAATGAAACTAAATATGTAGATATTTTGTAAAAACATAATGAAAACATGGCATAAGTATGCTATATATTGGTATTATCATTATTCCTTCATCATCATCAAATTCTGATACAGACAACCTTTGAACTAATTGCAGCTAGTGCCTAACTCTGTATTGAGCAAAGGAATGATTTAAAATATACATATTTCAGTAAAGAGTTTCACCATGAAAAATGAAAGCAATGGGATATATATACACATGCAGACACACAATAAAATGCATATTAGTCTATAAACCTCCTTGCATCTGCTGTTCTCAGTTAGCTGAAGTTCTTATATTCCTAGTAAGATGAGTTAGAAAGTAACTGCCACGTTATCATTTGAGACTTTCTCAGTTTAGTATCAGTCTATTTCCTATATTTACAACAAATGAAAACTTGTTTTTATTTTTGCACACATTAACTGGAAGAAGTAGTAAAAATATTGTTTTCTAGCTAAAGTTGCAATAATACAACCAAAACGTTTAGGTGATTGAATTTTTTGGACCAACACATTATGAAATGTATTTCTGTATTTTTAAGAATTGGAAGGTACCATCTAATATAACCATTTCATGTTACTTATAAGACAACTGAGGCACAGAGAAGTTGATTTCTAAAGTCAAAGAAGAGTTGCTAACAGAACTGGGATTGAAATTCAGTCAAGAACACTTTAAATCACAGAAAATGTTCTAGACCGTTGGTCTGACAGTGCTTCAGCAAAAGGAGGTACTATTTGCAGAGAAGGCCAACATAATTCTCCCTTAAGTGAGAACAGCAGCTCATCCATCCACTCTCCTAGCCATCCATCTTTCCTCATTACACAGCCTAATAGCATGTACCACAATTAATTGAACTTTTATTTGACAACATATGTACTTCAAAGTTCCGTTAAGATGATAATCAAAAGTGCAATTTTTAAAATTCTTTTGAAAGAACTCAAAGTAGCTCACCCTTTCTTAGACCTCCAATACTGTTTTCCTTTACTGTCAAAAATTACCTTATTTTAACAGAGAAACTAACTATTTTCCAGTCAGCATCCCAAACTATCAAAGGAAAATTTGCTTTAGGAATTTCCCAACAGCTTTAAAAATTACATTCTGGGTGTGCCTTTAATCCTTACTGACTATTCATTCATTCAATAAACTGTAATTGGGAACCTACTATAAAAAAGTCACTAAAATCTAAGATTTTAAAAAATAATCATTGGAATAGCACTTAGGAACCCATCTCATTTGATAGTTCCAATCAAATATTTTTTATCTAAAGCCTTTTTCCCACATAGTTTATGATTTTTCAGAATATGAATTGCATCTCTGATTACTAAGAAGATTTATTTGTCTCTAATATTACTCTGAATTTCTACATAAAAACTATTAATTAGCATAATCCTAAGTTTAAAATGCCTAATATCCCCAATTTCTTGATTAGCATTTTTTAAATCCCCCTTTTTTATATACTTTTCCCTCATTTAAAATTTTACCACCTCTCAAATAAAAGTCTCAGTTTGCAGTTGACTTAGAATTCCAATTTGGTAATAATTTTATTCTTGATTATGAACTTCTTAGTCTGAATTTTATATAAAAGAAAATTGCAAAGGTTAGAACTTAATTTAAATATACATTTTTTGGTGAGATTACATTTCTAGGGCTTGTATTTAAGTGCTGTTCATGCTTTACTAAGTTATGAACAGAAGACAATAAATAAAGGTACACATTTCCATGAACGATGGCAACAAGTGTCCCAGGTTTATTATTTATAATCTGAGTTGGTGTATGTCAGCTAAGGCCGCCATAACAAAATACCATAGACCAGGCGGCTTAAACTACAGAAATTAATTTTCTCACAGTTCTGGAGGCTGGAAATCTAAGATCAAGGTGCCAGCATGACTGGTTTCTGGTGAGAGCTCTCTTCCTGTCCTGCAGATGGTCTTTCCTTGGTACCTGCAAGCATGCAAGTGGAGGGGGAGAGGAGGAAAGTGAGAGAGGGGGAGAGCAAGAGAGCGACAAAGAGGGAGAGGGAGAGAAGGAGAGAGAGAGCGCTCCCTGGTGTCTCTTCTTATAAGGAAACCAATCCTGTCAGATCAGGCCGTCACCGTTATGACCTCATTTAATTTTAATTATTTCTTTAGAGGTCCAGATACAGCCACACTGGGGGTTAGGACTTCAGCATATAAATTTGGGAGGACACAACATTCAGGTCATAACAGTCAGCTTAAATGGCCATATGTAATGATCATCCATCTTCCAGCATAGTCTGGGAATAAATGTTAGGAGTGCTTTGCTGGCCAGGAAATACAGGATTCACATAGGTACAGTAAGCCTTTAGGAATTATACCACTCTCAGGATTTTCTTACAATAGCCCTGGAACACTGATTCTTTAAGTCAGTTGTAGGCATAGCTTGTTAGTGAAGGATATCTTAATACAGGGCCTCATCTAGTGATACAGGCTTCTGAAAGTAGGTCTCTCTGGTGGCCATTACTTTCTGGCATGTGATCTATGACAAACACGAGGCAGCAAAAAGAGTGACACACTGTCTCTTATGTGGAGAGTTTCCAAGTCTGCCAAACTTGCTCAGCCTGTGTTGGCCTGAGTCACCAGATTCCACAGCCATTTGTGGTGATATTAGCAAGCTTTTGAGTGGCTGTGATGCATAGGAATCCTCATTTCAAACAGGGTAACCGCTATTCCCCGGGACCAGCAAGTGAAG
Source organism: Ceratotherium simum simum (assembly GCF_057802395.1). NCBI lineage: Eukaryota > Metazoa > Chordata > Mammalia > Perissodactyla > Rhinocerotidae > Ceratotherium > Ceratotherium simum. The sequence goes on along the minus strand of NC_141940.1, from coordinate 106,172,038 downwards.
GAAACAGGCATAAGACAGAGGTCTGAGGCTCTGGTATTGCCTAGGTCAAAGAGGCTCAGCTCTTGGCATCAGTCTTGAAGACGAGGATCTAGATTGTTTAGGGATGAACTTAAGATTTTGTTTTGGATGTAAAAATAAGTCTTCAGGTGTGTTTTCTATAATCCAGGCAAAGCCTTTTCTTTTGTGAGGATGTGTGACATTAGAGCATCGTATGTACAAAGCCCTGAGAGTCTATTTGGGGTGGAAGTCCTAATGAATTCCTACTGTAATGTGCTGTCATTGTGCTTGAGAATGGCTCAGGTTTCAAGTTCAGACCAGGAAGTGCATAGGCCTCTGCCATGAGCTCCATTTTACAGTTGAAGTGAAAATGGCAAGAAGAGAGGAAAACTTTCCCAAAGTAACACATTTATTTTTCCAGAATCCTTACCAGGGTTATGCTGTGATCTGTTTTGTCTTCCAAACATGAAAGCCTGAAGACAATCTATAGCGTCTCCACTGGGAACCTAAAGCAAAATGTGCTCTTATATAAGTGCATCTAGAAGAAAAAGAGGATTGAGAGACCCTAAGTCACTGGTTGGTATTTCCATGAGCAGTTTTTCTGCCGTGGTGAGACTGAAGGGATTTTGGTCGTCTAGATTCTGAGACTGCTGGAGTCCGTCAGCTGCAGTTGGATTCCTTACCATGGGGAGGCACTGTTAAGCTGTGACAGCCCTCTGGACTCTGCTTTTTGAGGATGCTCTAGTGTGAACCTCAGAAATTCTGTTGGGAGCCCAGGGAGCACAACTGGAAACCGAACAAACTGCACCCCCAGATTAACAAAAATCAGCAAGAGCTGGGAGGCAGGTCCCAGCAAAAGGCCCTTGGAATCCTTGTGTATTGTCCCACATACATTTAATCGCTTAATAAGCACTAAATACTAAGCATTGCTCTAGGCACTGGAGGTGCGTCTGAACAAAATACATCAAAGTTCCTACCCTCGGGAAGCTTCCATCTACCAGAACAAAATTTTGCACCTAGACTTGGCTTTATGAAAAAAAAAAAATTCGAACTCATATTGGAAGTAACCAGTGGATTCCAGGGCTGAGGTTCAAATACCAGGGTTTGGAGGTGGGTGGAGCTGTGCCATAAGCTGCAGGGTGTAGAAAAAAGAGTACCAAGACATTGAGTTTGGCTTCGGAAGTGTCTACACTCTCAGAAGCATCAAGTACTAAGGGATGGGCCAACAGGTAAGAAAAGATCGAAAGCTGAGGGTGTACACAACAGAGATGCACAAAATGGGATTAGTGGGATCAGGAGGCAGAGCCAGGACCCTGAGAGAAAACATAGGAAAACAGTGTTTTATTTAATAGCTATGGCCTTACCATGATCAGGGAGAATGCTACTGAGAGCATCTAGCTCATTTACACATGTACAATATTTGTGATTGAATTTTATGTTAATATTGAGCAGCCATAAGAAAAAAAATCTGGCTTAGGATCCCATACCTTGAAATGTTCCCAGAGCAAGTTCTAGCCTTAACTGCTCATCTTTATTTGTTCTTCTATTTTATTTAGATGTCTATATAGATAGGAAGGCCCTGCACTTTCCTTTTCATAAGACTTATCACAAGTTCCTTTGTCAGTCTCCCTCACTAAACTATGAGTTCCAAAAGAAAAACTACTTTGATGTCATTATCCTTATAATCATGCCTGGCACCTATCACAGTGCCTGATTTCATATCAGGCAGGGCCACTTTATATAGTTGTGCAGGTTGTGCACTGCACAACTCCAGGGGCAGCACACTCATAAATATGATGTGAATGGCACTCCTGAAGTCATACAGTGCACAACCCCACAAGCATTTATGATGGCCCTGGACCTCATCAAGTTTATTAAATTAATGAAAATATTTTACTGCTTATGATTTCTTGTCAGATGTCAAATAAATATGCCAATTTGTGACACACATAAGAGTACATGGCAAGGACAATGGCGCTGTATAATAAATAAAATGGATTTCTATTTTAATCTTAGACTAAAAGAGATGGCTTTGAAAATTTGTGTTATTTAGTGAAGTGACAGAACAAGAACGCCTCATTAAAAAAGCAAATGTCTAGTTTGAGAATAAGTGGATTCCAGTTTCCTATGATTTTAAAAACTGGAACTTTCAATATAGTTAAATCAGCAAACTAGGAGATTCACTTATTTGGATGAACAAAAAGCCTGGGGAACAATATTATATTTTAATAGATTTGATCTCCCCAAAATATCCCTGCAAATAAGCTTAATACTTACATACACTTTGACAATGTAGCCACCATTTTTCCACGTTATACAGGCTAGGAAGGTAGTGTAAAATACTTTTTTTCCCCTCAGGAACTTCAAGTCCCCTTTAGCAGATACAAAACGGCAATCAAGACAAAGTGATGAATGTCCATGTGTAATCTTACAAACAATAAGGCTAGTGAAGTGACTGAAAGCTTAGTCATTTCCATTGGTGCAGGAGATTTTGCAATTTTGGTGTATTTCTTAACTTTTTCGGGTATGATTTCTTGCTCCTTTGGTAAGGTCCAAGTTCACGTAAACTGTTAGCATAGATGTGTGTGTGTGTGTGTGTCTTTAAAAACAATATGCAGAAGTAGTGGATTAGTTTGTATCCAATAATGCTGTCTATGAATGTTTAAATCTTCTAAAAATGAACCCTCATGATCTTTCCCAAAACTGTGATTCTAAAATGTAATGTGAACCATTGCAATTAGAATGAATTGCACTGAAGTTATTTTATTCACAAACACCATGCCTGTTAGAACTTGACATGGGGAGCTCTTGGAATGTGGTGTTCTCAACTGGTCTATGTTTGGTGTCATTGAAGAGATGTCAAAATATGGCTGACTAGTTACAGGGCCACAACACTGTTTAATGAAGCATTTTCTTTAGAGAATAGATAATGAATGTACTGATAGCTATTATGACTCTAGAATTCCATTTAAAGCAGATACTTTTTCAATACAAATAGAGGGAAATTTAATTACTAAGGCAACAAAAGTAACTAGTAGTAAAAAACTGGATCTCAAACCAAGGACCACTTGGGGCACTAGCTAAAAATTTAGACTTCTGCAATCGAATCTAGAATAAAATCTCAGGTGGATGGAGCTGTGATGGGGATGTGATTATCAGACAACCTCCCAGGACATTCTTGTACATGCTAAACCTTGAGAACCACTGACTTAGAGGATAGTTTTCAAATTAATTTAATGTTTTATTTAGTTCACGTGGCCTGGGATGTTGGGATATCTGCTTTTTAAACATGAAAATATTAAATAAGCCAGGGGTATTTAAAATGAGACTCATGTTTAGCTTTATGTAACTTATAGTTAGGCATGTTTGCTAAAATGATTGAATTCAATTTCCAAGCTGAGTCATGGTTTCAAGAACTGGGAAAGATCTAAGATTTTATTCTGCTTGCAAGTTAACAAGTTAGCCTGCCACAGTTTTGTGGATGCTGGTAGACATGGTAAATACTGGGTCAGAGACCTTGAGATGGGGAGGCTAGCCTGGATTACCCAGGTGGCCCTGATGAAATCCCGTGAATCCTTAAAAGTGGAGAAACTTTCCTTGCTGGGGCCAGAGAAAGAGATGTGAGGATCGAATCAGGGCCAGACAGATGCTACCTTGCTGGCTTTGAAGATGGAAGAAGGAGGCTGCAAGCCAAGGAATGAGGTCAACATTTAGAAGCTGGAAACGGCAAAGAAATGAATCCTTCCCTGGAGTGTCCGGAAGGAAAACAGGCCTCCTGACACCTTGATTTTAGCCCAATGAGCCCTGTATTGGTCTTCTGATCTCTAGAACTGTAAGATAATAAATATGTGTTATTTTAAGCCACTAACTTGTAATTTTTTAATAGCAGCAATAGAAAACTAATACAAGCAGTAGCTAGAGCATCAGCATTTCTGTGCCAATTCCCCCAAGCCCAGTTTTCCCACAGGGCAATGCAGAGAGAGCCAGGTACCACGTAAACAGTGGACTGCCTTACAGGAGAGCAATCCTGAGATAGGGAACCTGAGTCTTTTGTAATGAGAAGCAAGCATGCCTGTCCTTCGCTCCAGAGGGAGACACTGTCTCTGTTTCCCAAGGTCGTTTGCTCTATACACATCCTTGAAAAGATCGTCTGAAACAAAGGGCAGTCAGTGTCTCACTTGCAAGATATGCAGAAACACAAGAGACCCATAGAGTATTGTTCCCCAACACAAAGTGCCATCCAAATTCATTACTCAAGTGTTCCTGAAATATCAGAGTTTTCATAATTCAAATGGAGTGATTTTGTGGGTTTTAGCATAACAATAGGTGATGAAATTGATAAAGGTTGATACAGCTGTATAAGAAATGTCTGCTAATGAGGTTTTAAAAAGTAAAATTCATTATTATAAAACCAAAATTAATATAAGCATATGCTGGATTTGTTATATTTATAATATTATATACACACGCAAATATATTGTCATTATTGAAATTGCTACTGGTAAGGGAATTTCATTATTGCTAGTTTGGAACTTTTTGGACTATAAACCACTTTTCCACTTGAAACAATTGTTTTTATCGTGGAATTTTTTAATAATGTGAAGTTTTTTAGTACTCGCACTATCATATTATAGCAAAAGCAGGCCGTGCTTGTTTAGATAAAATTTATTTTTCTATAAAACTTAGAAATATATTTTTATTGAAATCTTGGTTAAATTGACTGAAGTTGCAAAGGGATGAGTATGAATTACATTTTCCAGTAAAAGCAGCTGAAAATACCAGTGTATGATAAACTTTCCTGTCCTTCTCAAGGTGATAGGCTAAATTAAACCCTAATTACTCATTTAAAAGAACTACTTTATATCTTCTAGCTATTATGAGATGAAGTAGTATCTATAAATGAAGATACGTTTTCAACAGCAGTAGAAAATATACTGGCTCATGCAGTTTGCCTCATAAACATTATAGTCACTATGGTTACCATTACGATGCCTGTCACAAGGCCCTCTATTCTGCTCATTTTAGCCAATGTTCGTGAAATCTCTTCTATGGATCCTTCTATCAAAATATTCTCTCTTAACCCTCATACACTGCTGGTGAGAATGCAAACTGGTGCAGCAACTATGGAAAACAGCATGGAGATTTCTCAAAAAATTAAGAATAGAAATACCATATGATCCAGCTTTCCCACTACTGGATATTTATCCAAAGAACTTGAAATCAACAATCCAAAGAGCTTTATGCACCCCTGTGTTTGTTGCAGCGTTGTTCACAATAGCCAAGACGGGGAAGCAACCCAAGTGCCCTGCCATGGGTGAATGGATAAAGAAGATGTGGTATACACTCCTATTTAACATAGTATTGGAAGTCCTAGCCAGAGCAATCAGGCAAGAGAAAGAAATAAAAGGGATCCAAATTGGAAAGGAAGAAGTGAAACTGTCACTATTTGCAGATGACATGATTTTATATATAGAAAACCCTAAAGAATCCACCAGAAAACTTTTAGAAGTAATAAACGAATATGGTAAAGTTGCAGGATACAAAATCAACGTACAAAAATCAGTTGCATTTCTATACACTAACAACGAAGTAGCAGAAAGAGAAATTAAGAATACCATCCCATTTACAATTGCAACAAAAAGAATAAAATACCTAGGAATAAACTTAACCAAAGAGGTGAAAGATCTGTACACCGAAAACTATAAAACATTTCTGAAAGAAATTGAAGAAGACACAAAGAAATGGAAAGATATTCCGTGCTCTTGGATTGGAAGAATTAACATAGTTAAGATGTCCATACTTCCTAAAGCCATCTATAGATTCAATGCAATCCCTATCAAAGTTCCAACAACATTTTTCACAGAAATAGAACAAAGAATCCTAAAATTTATATGGAACAACAAAAGACCCCGAATAGCTAAAGGAATCCTGAGAAAAAAGAACAAAGCTGGAGGTATCGCACTCCCTGATTTCAAAATATACTACAAAGCTATAGTAACCAAAACAGCATGGTACTGGCACAAAAACAGACACACAGATCAATGGAATAGAATCGAAAGCCCAGAAATAAACCCACACATCTATGGACAGCTAATCTTTGACAAAGGAGCCAAGAACATACAATGGGGAAAAGAAAGTCTCTTCAACAAATGGTGTTGGGAAAACTGGATAGCCACATGCAAAAAAATGAAAGTAGACCCTTACCTTACACCATGCAGAAAAATTAATTTCAAATGGATTAAAGACTTGAATGTAAGACCTGAAGCCATAAAACTTCTAGAAGAAAACATAGGCAGTAAGCTCTTCGACATCGGTCTTAGCAACATCTTTTCAAACACCATGTCTGACCGGGCAAGAGAAACAATAGAAAAAAATAAACAAATGGGACTACGTCAAACTAAAAAGCTTCTGTACAGCAAAGGAAACCATCAACAAAACGAAAAGACAACCTAACAATTGGGAGAAGATATTTGCAAACCATACATCTGATAAGGGCTTAATCTCCAAAATATATGAAGAACTCATGCAGCTCAACACCAAAAAAACTACCAACCCAATTAAAAAATGGGCAAAAGACCTGAACAGACATTTCTCCAAAGAAGATATACAGATGGCCAACAGACACATGAAAAGATGTTCAAAATCACTATCAGGGAAATGCAAATCAAAACTACAATGAGATATCACCTCACGCCCGTCAGAATGGCTATAATTAACAAGACAGGAAACAAAATGTGTTGGAGAGGATGTGGAGAAAAGGGAACTCTCATACACTGCTGGTGGGAGTGCAAACTGGTGCAGCCACTATGGAAAACAGTATGGAGATGCCTCAAAAAATCAAGGATAGAACTACCATATGATCCAGCTATTCCACTGTTGGGTATCTATCCAAAGAACTTGAAAACACCAATTTGCAAAGGTATATGCACCCCTGTGTTCATTGCAGCGTTATTCACAATAGCCAAGACTTGGAAGCAACCTAAGTGCCCATCAAGGGACGAATGGATAAAAAAGCTGTGGTATATATACACAATGGAATACTACTCAGCCACAAGAAACGATGAAATCCAGGCATTTGTGACAACATGGATGGACATTGAGGGTATAATGCAAAGTGAAATAAGTCAGAGGGAGAAGGTCAAATACCGTATGATTTCCTTCATTAAGTAGTAGATAATAACAACAATAAACAGACACATGGGGACAGAGATTGGATTGGTGGTTACCAGAGGGGAAGGGGGGAGGGAGGAGGGTGAAAGGGATGATTCGGTACATGTGTGTGGTGATGGGTTGTAATTAGTATTTTGATGGTGAGCATGATGTAGTCCATGCAGAAATAGAAGTACAGTGATGTACACCTGAAATTTTTACAATGTTGTAAGCCAATGTTACTACAATAAACAAAAAATTGAAAAAAAATACATAAATAAAGATAGACACACACACAAAAAAAGAAGATGTGGTATATATACACAATGGAATACTACTCAGCCATAAAAAAAGACAAAATCCTCCCATTTGCAACAACATGGATGGACCTTGCTGGTATGATGTTAAGCAAAACAAGCCAGACAGAGAAAGACAAACACCACATGATTTCACTCATATGTGGAAGATAAACACACGGACAAAGAGAACAGATTAATGGTTACCAGAGGGGAAGGAGCTGGGGGGTCAGCAAAAGGGGTAAAGGGGCACATATGTATGGTGATGGATAAAAATTAGACTACTGGTGGTGAGCATGATGCAGTCTATAACAAAAATCGATAAATAATAATGTACACCCTAAATTACACGATGTTATAAACCTTTATGATTTCAATAGAATAATTGAACAAAAATTCTCCTTTATCCAGGTCTGCTCTTGGGGATGTCCAGGAAGCTCCATGTCCTCTCAGAATTCAGGGGAAAACATTCATTTCCCATTTAGTCTCTCTGAAGACTAAAATAATACTCAAGAGAGCAGTTTAAGAACTTAGCCTTGATCTCTTTAGAAGAGATTACAAGGCTTATGCTCCTGAAATTCTAGTTCAGAGACCTCTCCCCCATCCCCACTGTGCTGGTTGTTAAGCTGTTGCCTCTCATCTACAAACCTACCCCTCTGTACTCTTCATTGTGATGCTCCAACTGAGACTGCAAACCCTGTTTCTGAAGTTCTAGCTGCTCCATGTTAGGCTTTACCAACCAAGAGTTCTATCAGGAGACTGCACGGCTCAAGGTGGAAGGGAGAAAGAAGGCTAGAGAGGAAGAAGGAGTTATTCTGTGGGAACCCACCTTCAAGCCTCTAAATTTTAATATTACAACATCTTTCTTTTGTTCCCCTGCTGTAAGGATGGTAGCTACTTTTTGCAATTATTACTTCTCTCTTACCTCAGTGTTCCCTGTTGGCATTTTCAGTTCTCTAATAATTTAAAAATAATGATTCTTTATTTTAAATTCTTTCTTTTAAAATAATTGGTGTACTTTTTTGTTCTGACTGGATCCTGGCTGATAGGACCTCTGCCGTTAGCGTGAAACATCCCAGAGTTAACTCTGGGCAGGAACACACAAAATCTTGGGGGAAATGGATTCCAGATCACACAGCCCTTGCACAGTCCATAGATTGTCTGATGTTTGATACCAGGAGTCATGTGTTCAGTAAACATGAATGGAATACTAACTGTTTCTCAGGCACAATGTTTAATGAAAGGTGAAATTTATTCTCAAGTAATTCACATGAAGGATAGTGATGGAGGTAATTCTAGAAGGGCTGTAAATACAGTAATGCTAAGTTGCTGAGAAAAGCAAAAGGAGTCATCATCTAAGATGATAGAAGGGACCCCTGAAGACTTCCCAGAGAAGTCATATCAGGAAGTAATCAGGCAAAAGAGGAGTAGAAGCAATTTTAGGAAAAAAGAACCATGTACACTCAAACCAGGAGGTTTGCAAAAGCATGATCATTGAGGGAACTGAAAGTCATTCCACATAGGCTATGAGCTATAAGGCCTTTCTAAGGATGAGGCTGGAAGGGCGGACAGGGAGCAGATCATAAAGGGACCTTGCTGTCTTGCTTAGAAGTTTGGCTTCACGTGGACAGAAGAGGAGGGCTACTGAAGGCATTCAAGACAACTATGACTTCATCATACTAATGGCTTTCCAGTGAAACTTTTTAAAGAAGTACAACATATATAGGGAAAAATATACAAATAATAAAGCTCAGATTTTGAGATACTGAACACATCAACGTAACCAGAACTCAGGTAGAGAAATCAAACATTACCAGTACATCTAGAAGACCTCTCCTACACGCACCCAGTCACTGTCCCCAACAAAGGTAACCATTATCTTAACTTTTAAAACCACGGGTAAGTTTGGCCAGGTTTTGAATTTTATATAAGTTGAATGAAACAGGATGGAACTCTTTGTTTCTAGCCTCTTTGGCTCAACATTGCTTGTGGGGTTCATCCACGTTTTGTATAGATTTGTTTATTCTCATTGCTATGTAGCCTTCTATTATACACATATTTTGCAATTTACTTCTATTCTATTGTTGATGGACATTTAAGTTTTTCCAGTTTTTAGTTATTAAGAATAGTGCTGCTATGAAAACTTTTGTTCATGCCTTTTTGGTGAATTCATGTATGCATTTCCATTGGGTATCTACCAAAGAAGTGGACTTGCTGTGTATATGTATGTTCAGTTTTGGTAGATACTGCCAAAGGAGTTGTACTAATTCACATTCCCACCAGTAGTGTATGAGAGGTCTATTTATTCCACATACTTGCCACCATTGATACTGTCATTCTTATTTACATTTTAGCCATTTGACAGGTCTTTAGTTTTATCTCCTTGTAGTTTTAATACGTGTTTCCCAGATGAATGATAAGGTTGAGCACATTTTCATATTTTATCAGATATTGATTATTTGAATATCCTCCTTATGAAGGGACTATTCAAGAATTTTTCTTATATTTTTGTGATTTCTTTTTTTACCCATAGACTGCTTTGAGGTGTGGTACTTAACATCTAAATATTTGGTGATTTTCTAGATGTCTTTATTGTTACTGATTTCTAATTTAATTGCACTGTGATCATAAAATGTAACTCAGGGGGGGCGGAGTCAAGATGGCTGCGTAGGCAGACTCTGAACTCACCTCCTCCCGTGGACACAGCCAATTTACAACTACTCGTGGAAAAATTACCCCTGAGACAGAACTGAAAACTGGATAAGAGGAACTCCTGCAACAACGGACAATCCTAACTGGGGTAGAAGAGGCAGAGACTCCCTTCCGGAGAGGAAAAACGCCACCGCCAGCTTCACGGCCGCCAGGAGCAGCCCACAGGTACACAGCCTCCCTGGAGGCGCGGGGCCCTGAGCCGGGGAGCGCCCCCGCTGTGGGCATTTTGTGGACCCAGCACAATTGAGACCAGCAGCATAATATCTGACTTTGCCTGCTACTAAAGCATTGGGTAGTACCCCCAGAAAACCCGGTTCACAAAGAAACTAAAACTGGCTCTTAAAGGGCCCACGCACAAACTCACCCGTTCCAGAAAGCATCCTAAAATCACCAGAAAGAAAGGTGCACAGTGCTTCGGTGACAAGAGACTCACCTAATAGGCCCTGAGTGCATCTCGGTGAGGTGAGACCTCTCCAGGGAGTGGGACATTGGGGGCGGCCATTGTTGTGGCCTGGTGTGAGCGTGCTGACACAGACGCCATTGGAGTTCTCCCTGAGACCTGCTAGCCCAGGGTCTGCTCCACCCGCTAGAGCACGGATTTAATCCAGCTCAGCCAGGGCAGGCAGCCCACCCTAGAGACTAGCCCCACCCAACAACAAGCCCTCAGGCAACGTGTGGGCCTGCATAGATTGGTGACTGGATTCTCTGCAGCCTGGCAACTGAGCTGACATGAGCGGGGCAGGGTGTGCACAAGGAGCGGGTGGAGAGTGTGGGGCGGTGGCAGAGTGTGTGGGGCTCCCGCCGTGGAGAGACTGGGTCCACTTGGGGAGGTCGGGGCCCTCCCACGGGGGAGGAGTGTGTTGACTGTGTGTGTGGACCTGTGGGCGGCAGGGCTTCTCAGCCACAGAAGACTTGTACTTCTCAAAGACCCACATAGGAGGTTTGCTCCACCTTCCAAAACCTGAAACAATTGGGTGCTCCTGTGCCTGAGGCCAGCCCCACCCAGCTGCAATCCTCAGAGAGCTGACAAGAGACCTAATAGGCTAGAGGCTTACAGCAATTGTAAGGCCCTGAGCCTAACAACCTGCCACGGTGGGGGCCTACTCACTTAAAAGAAATACTGCAACACAAATGTGGTATTAGAACTTGCAGCCAACTGTGCTGGGGCTCCCCACAGCTGATAAAGAGACTGAAGGGCCCACAACAACTACAAGCAGCTGAGCATTACAACAGCTGGCCAGGAGCATAACTCAGCCTCCCTGGGCGCCTACAGGGAGAGCAAACAGGCCACAGCAGAAGGATACACGTAGCCCACATAGGGGTCACCCCTGGAACATTGAGAACTGAGGAAAGCACACTGGAAGCCTCCTAAGGCATCACTTACATAAGGTCACCTATCCCAGAGCAGGAGACGTAGCTGACCTACCTAATACGTAGACACAAGCACAGGGAAAGAGGCAAAATGAAGAGGCAAAAGAATACATTCCAAGTAAGGGAACAGGACATAACCCCAGAAAAGGAACTAAGTGAAACAGAAATGAGCAACCTACCTGACAGAGAGTTCAAACTAAGAGTGTTAAGGATGCTCACTGATCTGGGGAGAAGAATAGATGGACTCAGTGAGAATGTCAACAAAGAAATGGAAGATATAAAAAAGAACCAATCAGAAATGAAGAATACAATACTGGAAATGAAAAACTCATTAGAGGGACTCAAAAGCAGAGTAGAGGATACAGAAGAATGGATCTGTGAGCTGGAAGAAAGACTAGAAGAAATTACCCAAGGTGAACAGGTAAAAGAGAAAAGAATTAAAAAGAGTGAGGACAGTCTAAGGGACCTCTGGGACAACATCAAGCGCACTAACATCCGTGTTATAGGTGTCCCGGAAGGAGAAGAGCGAGACAAGGGGGCAGAGAATCTATTTCAAGAAATAATAGATGAAAACTTCCTAACCTAAGGAAGGAAACAGACATCCAGGTACAGGAGGCACAGAGAGCCCCAAACAAGATAAACCCAAAGAGGCCCACACCAAGACACATCATAATCAAAATGTCCAGAATTAAAGATAAAGAGAGAATCCTAAAAGCATAAGAGAATGTCAAGTTACATACAAAGGAAACCCCATAAGGCTATCAGCTGACTTCTCAGCAGAAACCTTACAGGCTAGAAGAGAATGGCATGATATATTTAAAGTGCTAAAAGGAAAAAACTTACAGCCAAGAATACTCTACCCAGCAAGGTTATCGTTCAAAATGGAAGGAGAGATCAAAATTTTCCCAGATAAGCAAAAATTAAAGGAGTTTGTCACCAAGAAACCAGTGTTACAAGAAATGTTAAAGGGACTGATTTAAGGGGAAAAGAAGACCACAAATAGGAAAAATTATCTATTTCCACGATTAGAATGTAATGGATACAAATGCACAAAAAGAGGTTGGATATGATATCAAAAACATAAAAGGAGGCAGGAGGGTAGTTAAAGAGTACAGCTTTCAGACAGAGGTCAAACTAAAGTGACCATCAATTCTGTATAGAAGAAGAAAGGAACAGAGAAGGACTACTAAAACACTGAGGAAAAAAAAAGTTAATAAATGGCAGTAAGTACATACTTATCAATAGCTACTTTAAACGTCAATGGACTAAATGCTCCAATTAAAAGGCATAGGGTGGCTGACTGGATAAAAAAACAAGACCCATATATATGCTGCATACAAGAGACACACTTCAGACCTAAAGACACTCACAAACTGAAAGTGAAGGGATGGAAAAAGATACTCCATAAATGGCAATGAAAAGAAAGCTGGGGTAGCAGTACTCATATCAGACAAAATAGACTTTAAAACAAAAACTGTAAAACGAGACAAAGAAGGGCATTACATAATGATCAAGGGAACAATCCAACAAGAGGATATAACACTTGTAAATATCTACGCACCCAATGTAGGTGCACCTAAATATATAAAGAAATTATTAACAGACATAAAAACAGAAATAGACAGTAACACAATAATAGTAGGGGACTTTAACACTCCACTTACACCAACGGATAGATCATCCAAACAGAAGATCAATAAGGAAACATTGGCCTTAAACGACACACTAGAACAGATGGACCTAGTAGATATATACAGAGCATTCCATCCAAAAACCGAAGAATACACGTTCTTTTCAAATGCACATGGAACGTTCTCCAGGATTGATCACATATTAGGCCACAAAACAGGTCTCCATAAATTTAAGAATATTGAAATAATACCAAGCATCTTTTCTGACCACAATGGTATGAAACTAGAAATCAACTATAGGAAGAAAATCAGAAAAGCCACAAATACATGGAGATGAAACAAAATGCTACTGAACAACGACTGGGTTAATGAAGAAATCAAAGAAGAAATCAAAAAATACCTGGAGACAAATGAAAATGAAAATACGACATGCCAGAATTTATGGGATACAGCAAAAGCGGTTCTAAGAGAGAAGTTTATAGCAATACAGGCCTATCTCAACAAACAAGAAAAATTTCAAATAAACAATCTAACAATGCACCTAAAGGAACTGGAAAAAGAAGAACAAACAAAGCCCCAAATCAGTAGAAGAAGGGAAATAATAAAAATCAGAGCAGAAATAAATGAAATAGAGACCAAAAAAACAATAGAAAAAATTAATAAAACCAAGAGCTGGTTCTTTGAAAAGATCAACAAAATAGACAAACCTTTAGCTAGACTCACCAAGAAAAAAAGAGAGAGAAGGCACAAATAAGTAAAATCAGAAATGAAGGAGGAGAGGTTACAACAGACACCTCAGAAATACAAAAGATTATCAGAGAATACTATGAAAAACTATATGCCAACCAATTCGACAATCTGGAAGAAATGGATAAATTCTTAGAATCATACAACCTTCCAAAACTGGATCAAGAAGAAGTAGAGAATTTGAATAGACCAATCACCAGTAAGGAGATCGAAACAGTAATCAAAAACCTCCCCAAAAATAAAAGTCCAGGACCAGGCGGCTTCCCTGGTGAATTCTACCAAACATTCAAAGAAGTCTTAATACCTATCCTTCTCAAACTCTTCCAAAAATTGAGGAGGGGGAAGCTCCTAACTCATTCTCTGAAGCTGACATTACCCTGATACCAAAACCAGACAAGGACAACACAAAAAAGAAAATTACAGGCCAATATCACTGATGAACATCGATGAAAATCCTCAACAAAATACTAGCAAATCGCATACAACAATACGTTAAAAAGATTATACACCATGATCAAGTGGGATTTATTCCAGGTATGCAGGGATGGTTTAACATTCGCAAATCAATCAACGTAATACACCACATTAATAAAATGAAGAACAAAAATCACATGATCATCTCAATAGATGCAGAGAAAGCATTTGACAAGATCCAGCATCCCTTTATGATAAAAACTCTGAATATAATGGGTATAGAAGGAAAGTACCTCAACATAATAAAGACCATATATGAGAAACCCACAGCTAATATCATCCTCAATGGTGAAAAACTGAAAGCTATCCCTCTAAGAACAGGAACCAGACAAGGATGCCCACTGTCACCACTCCTATTTAACATAGTATTGGAAGTCCTAGCCAGAGCAATCAGGCAAGAGAAAGAAATAAAAGGGATCCAAATTGGAAAGGAAGAAGTGAAACTGTCACTATTTGCAGATGACATGATTTTATATATAGAAAACCCTGAAGAATCCACCAGAAAACTTTTAGAAGTAATAAACGAATATGGGAAAGTTGCAGGATACAAAATCAACATACAAAAATCAGTTGCATTTCTGTACACTAACAACGAAGTAGCAGAAAGAGAAATTAAGAATACCATCCCATTTACAATTGCAACAAAAAGAATAAAATACCTAGGAATAAACTTAACCAAAGAGGTGAAAGATCTGTACACAGAAAACTATAAAACATTTCTGAAAGAAATTGAAGAAGACACAAAGAAATGGAAAGATATTCCGTGCTCTTGGATTGGAAGAATTAACTTAGTTAAGATGTCCATACTTCCTAAAGCCATCTATAGATTCAATGCAATCCCTATCAAAGTTCCAACAACATTTTTCACAGAAATAGAACAAAGAATCCTAAAATTTATATGGAACAACAAAGACCCGAATAGCTAAAGGAATCCTGAGAAAAAAGAACAAAGCTGGAGGTATCACACTCCCTGATTTCAAAATAGACTACAAAGCTATAGTAACCAAAACAGCATGGTACTGGCACAAAAACAGACACACAGATCAATGGAATAGAATCGAAAGCCCAGAAATAAACCCACACATCTATGGACAGCTAATCTTTGACAAAGGAGCCAAGAACATACAATGGGGAAAAGAAAGTCTCTTCAACAAATGGTGTTGGGAAAACTGGATAGCCATATGCAAAAAAATGAAAGTAGACTCTTACCTTACACCATACACAAAAATTAACTCCAAATGGATTAAAGACTTGAATGTAAGACCTGAAACTGTGAAACTTCTAGAAGAAAACATAGGCAGTACGCTCTTTGACATCAGTCTTAGCAACATCTTTTCAAACACCACATCTGTCCGGGCAAGAGAAACAATAGAAAAAATAAACAAATGGGACTACATCAAACTAAAAAGCTTCTGCACAGCAAAGGAAACCATCAACAAAACGAAAAGACAACCTAACAATTGGGAGAAGATATTTGCAAACCATACATCTGATAAGGGCTTAATCTCCAAAATATATAAAGAACTCATGCATCTCAACAACAAAAAAACTACCAACCCAATTAAAAAATGGGCAAAAGACCTGAACAGACATTTCTCCAAAGAAGATATACAGATGGCCAACAGACACATGAAAAGATGTTCAAAATCACTAACTATCAGGGAAATGCAAATCAAAACTGCAATGAGATATCACCTCACGCCCGTCAGAATGGCTATAATTAACAAGACAGGAAACAACATGTGTTGGAGAGGTTGTGGAGAGAAGGGAACTCTCATACACTGCTGGTGGGAGTGCAAACTGGTGCAGCCACTATGGAAAACAGTATGGAGATTTCTCAAAAAATCAAGGATAGAACTACCATATGATCCAGCTATTCCACTGTTGGGTATTTATCCAAAGAACTTGAAAACACCAATTTGCAAAGGTACATGCACCCCTGTGTTCATTGCAGCCTTATTCACGATAGCCAAGACTTGGAAGCAACCTAAGTGCCCATCAAGGGACGAATGGATAAAAAAGCTGTGGTATATATACACAATGGAATACTACTCAGCCATAAGAAACGATGAAATCCAGCCATTTGTGACAACATGGATGGACATTGAGAGCATGATGCAAAGTGAAATAAGTCAGAGGGAGAAGGTCAAATCCCGTATGATTTCCTTCATTAAGTAGTAGATAATAACAACAATAAACAAACACATAGGGACAGAGATTGGATTGGTGGTTACCAGAGGGGAAGGGGGGAGGGAGGAGGGTGAAAGGGATAATTGGGTACATGTGTGTGGTGATGGGTTGTAATTAGTATTTTGGTGGTGAACATGATGTAATCTATGCAGAAATAGAAGTATAATGATGTACACCTGAAATTTTTACAATGTTATAAACCAATGTTACTGCAATAAACAAAAAATTTAAAAAAAAATAAAAAATAAAAAAAATAAAATGTAACTCATATGATTTGAGTCCTTTGAAATTTATTAAAACTTGTTGTATGGCCCAGAATATGTACAAGTTTGCATGTTTCACCTGCACTTTTTAATACATGTGTGTTCTATCGTTGTTGGCTGTAATGTACAAAAAATATCATTTAGGAAAAGTTTGTTGATAGTGTTTGTTACAGATTGGGTTACCCAAAAGTAGATACTGAGAAGTTTTCTGTGTAAGATATTTATTAGATATCAATACCTGTGAATAGGGGTGGGGCGGGTTAAGATTAGGCAAGGGGAGAAGTTAAATTGTATTATAGTCCCAACAAAGCCTCAGGAAATCCCACAGCACTGTCTGGAATGTACATGGCCCATGAGGATTTCCCCCCAGTGGGCTGAAAAACCTTGATCAGCCATTAGACATAGAACCCTGCGTAGAACCCTATGATCAATACTTGGATGTGGGTTGCCCAGGTTAACAGGCATGCTCTTGTGGCTCTCTGTAGCTGAGGCAAAATCTGAAGGCGCTAACAACTGAGGCAACAAATCCTTCCTTGAAGGGCCACTTGGATGGTGAATCCTCGTGCCCACCAGAGTTGTTTAAATCTTCTGCATTCTTACTGATTTTTTTTCTGTTACTTGTGTTAAATTTGTTTCATGTGTTTTAAAGCTCTATATTTAGGTATATACTTCTTGAAGAATTGACCCTTTTATCAGTATAAATTGAACTTTTTTGTCTCTGGTAATGGTTCTTGTCTTGGGGTCTACTTTGTCTGTTAACATAGCCACAACATCTTTCTTATACTCAATTATTGTGTGGTATACCTTCTTTCAATTCTTTGATTTCAACCAGTTTCTGTCTTCAATTTAAAATGTATTGTTTGAAAATACCATGTAGTTTTGTCTTGCTTTTTTAATCAGTCTGAAAATTGATCTTTTGAGTTTTTAGATCACTAATAGTTAACGTAATTATTGATATGGTTGAATCTAAGTCTACCATGTTACTATTTTTTTCTATGTGTCCTCCATATTCTTTGTTCCTTTTTTTTTGGATTAATGAAATATTTTCATAGTAATCTACTATGTCTCATTTATTGGTATATCTAAATGCTTGCTCTAGTAATAAATTACTTTATCATAATTTATTCTGAATTAATAGTATAAAAACTTACAATAGTATAATGCCATTTGTACCCTCTTCAATACTTTGGCCTGATAATTTTTTACTTTATGCCAGACTTTGTATATGAAAAATTGTAAAGGCTCTAGAAGATACCATCTTTTCCCAGAAGAGTTAACCGTATTTTCAGAGAGGAAGAAAGAGTAAAGGCAAATTGCCCTAACCTAATCAGAGACTGAATTTACTGAAAACCAGGTTGCAATTTTCCTGAGGTTTCATCTCTTTCTCTCTGTTTTACATTCACTTTTGGAGTGTAGCTCAGCAGGGATCCCAACTTAGAGGCTAGTGGGTTTGCTAGGGGGTCCCCTTTGTTCAGTCCTGAATTCCGATTCCAATTCTGTCCTCTCAGCACTATGAGACTGATATAAATTCTGCTCTGCTTTGCTTCAGTGAGACAGGACATATTTTCCGAAGATGACCACAGTGATATATCCCATCTCATAAGTTCTTCTTGCAATTTAATGCTGACAGTAAGAGGTGGAATCCATGTTCTTTGAATCCGAGTGGGCCTGCTTCTATGGTGGAAGGGATGCTATGTCACTTCTGTAACTAAGTCATAAAAGGTAACATGGCTTCCTTCCACCTGGTCCTTTTGGGATATTCTTCCTTGGAACCCAGCCACCATGCTGTGAAGAAGCCACAGTCACATAGAAAGGCCATAGGAAAGTTTGGGCCACAGCTCCCTCAGAGGTCCCAGACAATAGCCAGTATCGACTGCCAGATATGTAAGTTGTGAGGAAATGAGCCCTCACATGATTCTAGCCCCTAGTGTTCAAGAATCCCCAGCTCAGGGCCGGCCCCATGGCTTAGTGGTTGAGTGCGAGCGCTCCGGTGCTGGCAGCCCGGGTTCAGATCCCGGGTGCGCACTGACACACCGCTTCTCCGGCTATGCTGGGGCCGTGTCCCACATACAGCAACTAGAAGGATGTGCAGCTATGACATGCAGCTATCTACTGGGGCTTTGGGGGGAAAATAAATAAATAAATAAAATTAAAAAAAAAAAAAGCCCCAGCTGACAATGAGTAGACAAGAGACAATCTGTCCCTTCCAAGCTTTGCCTAAAAAGCAGAATCATGAGCAAATTAATGTTGCTGTTGTTTTAAGCCACTTAGTTTGGGGGTGGTTTGTTACTCAGAAATAGATCATCGAAATATACAACTTTCTGTTTAGTGTTTTAGCTGCCTACAAAATTTGAACAAATACCAGGAGTAGAACACTGTCAAGTATTGGGGTCACTGGTCTGCCTCCCTTTTCACCAGGATCTCAGCCCCATAAGTCCCGGCTGCTTTGCCACTCCCAAGCTCCAATCTTTGTTTCTCAAACCCTTAGAGATTGCCAAACTCTGTTGGCATCTCTGCTTCTTTTTTTTTTTTTTTTCCTTAGAGGGGGTTGTAGCCCAGACCTCAGGATTTTTATTTCCTCCAGCTTTATTGAGGCATAACTGACAAATAAAATTGTGTGTATTCTTAGGCCTTTTGCCTAGCATCAAGAAATGGTAGATGACAGAAGAGGGAAAGGAACTTGTAAAATGTTGCCTTACCTTTCTGCACTTCCCTTCACTGTGGGATCTTAGCTCCTTAATTGGATAGTTCTTATATATTTTTCCTTTTTTTTTCTGGTTGTTATCACTGGCAACATCAGTCTCACACAATTACTCTATCAGAGATGAAAGAGGAAGTTCATATTACATTTTTAAAGATCCCCCTAGGGTTAATATGGAGAATGGATTTGGGGGAGACCAACCTGAAGTAATAGGCAATAATTTGAGTGAGAACCGATGATAGACAGAGCTATAGTAAAAGCAACAGGGCTAGAAAAATTCACTCAAAATATTTAATGAATGATTAGAGCATATACTTTTCAGGGTTTGGTATAGGTATAAGGGAGATGAAAGTATTTGGGAACTTTGTGGGATTCTTGCATGAACACTGGCATATGGGGTAAGGTCTTTTACTGAGATAGAGAATATTTTACATCAGGGGGTGATACACAGAGTTACTGTGCTAAATGTGGAACTCTTTGAGTTGTCATTAGGATATCTAGGTGGAGATGGCCAATTGCCAGTGGACTGAGAATTCAGAAAAGAAACCCTGACCAGAGATAGAAAGATCATTGGGCCACCACAGTATATCAGTGTCATTTTAACACACAAAGTGGACTAAAATTACCCAAGAAGAGCACATAGAAGGAAAGAGATGAGCCTCAGACAGAACCAAATTGCTGTGGCACCCCTTGGACGGAAATAAAACTACGAGCATTAATTTCATGGTTTTACTTCTCCTAATTTTCCCATATTGATTTGCTTTTCCAATATAGATTTAGATGATTGTTTCTCAAACTGTAGAACACTCTTTTTTAAATGAGAAGAGGAAAAAAAATCTGAAAAGTGATAGGAGTCAAAGGAAAAGGGAAAAGTTCCCTGTGGTTCTCAATTTTAAACAATATAAACTGGCTGAAATAACTTGGATAAACCATTACACGCCTATATTACAAGTCATGCTTATGATCTTGATTGACAGGGAAAATTAAACACTCCAGAAAACACACAACCATATTTTGAGTGGCTTCAGTTCAAAAAAGCAAAACTGAGTTAATGGAAATTTCGTGAAATATATATAAAGCAACAGGCGGAAATATAGGAAGAATGTGTGACGTTAGAAAAAAGTTTATCACTTACAACTAAAGTTGGAACTTTTTGAGAAATAACAATATAGAATGCATTCCTCAGTGTAGCCCACAACCTCAATCATGTGCTTTTTTTTTTGGTGAGGAAGATCAGCCCTGAGCTAATATCCGATGCCAATCCTCCTCTTTTTTTTTTTTCCTGAGGAAGATTGGCCCTGGGCTAACATCCATGCGCATCTTCCTCTACTTTATATGGGACGCCACCACAGCATGGCTTGACAAGTGGTGCATCGGTGCACGCCCGGGATCCGAGCCTGCGAACCCTGGGCCGCTGAAGCGGAGTGTGCTCACTTAACTGCTGTGCCACTAGGCCGGCACTGATATGTCATTTCTTTACAAACTGCTGGACCCATTAGCTAAAATTTTGGTAAGGATTTTTGCATCAAGATTTGTGAGAAATATTGGTCTTTAGTTTTCTTGTCTTGTAATGTCTTTTTCTAATTTCCATAACAGGTTAACAGCGGAGGTTTTTGTTCACAGAATCTTCATTATACTCTTGAGATGATAGAGGTCAGTCTTTTTTCACTTGAAATTCATCATAAGAAACAACATATAGCAAACAAATATATAAAAAAATGCAATCACTTCCTTAAAACATCAATTTATACAACAAAGTTTGCTTAATATCTTACGTCAATTTAATCTGAAATAAAATGTAAAAGTTAAGCCTCATAGGTCATTGGCAAAATATAAGTTCTACATAGGAGGACTTGGACCACTTGTTTTGTGTTGTGTTTCGTCATTGCTTTTTACTTATGTTCACCTGGCTTCTTCCCTGTTCTCTTTATCATCTACTACCTTCTGAATATGGCCACTCTTACATGCCAATGATTGAAAAATCATTATGTAATTATAAACTTAAGGGACTATTTATGTTCTATCCTCTATGCAATAGAAAAATTATACAGAATAAAGAAAAAAACAAATATTTAAATAATTGATAGTACATCTGTTGGTTGCAATAGTATTCAGTTATTTAAACTAAATTTTGACTATAGTTATGTATTCTACTAGATGAACACTAGAAGGGAACATAGAAAAATAAAAAGAGCTGCTGAGGTTCAGTGTTTATGTTGTAGTTAATATCATTTATATTCCCTCTATTATCATTATAACTTTGCCCAATAAATGTATATTAGAAAAAAATTGAAAAAAATTATCCCATAGTTTACAAGTGACTTTAATCTTAATCTAGTTCATTCCTTCTGATGGTGTTTTTGATTTGTTTCTTTGTTTTAATATTGTTTTTTAAAATATCAGTTTTACGGTTAAATATTCCTAACACTTTTTCTTATTGAAGTCATAATAGTTTATAACATTGTGAAATTTCAGTTGTACATTATTATTTGTCAGTCACCATATATATGTGCCCCTTTACCCCTTATGCCCACCCCCCAACCCCCTTCCCCTCTGGTGACCACTAATCTGTTCTCTTTGTCCA